>NW_015151053.1:412754-421434 GCF_000732505.1 Cyprinodon variegatus
CAGCCGTACATGTTTGAGCCCTTGCCTCGCAACGCTGCCAGTTCTGTTAGCTCTACGCCTGCTGAAGACACAGACGTCCATCCCTGTGAACACTGGGACTGAACTCAATGAGAAAGGAAAGGATTCTGATGTCTTATTTCAATCGTTGCGTCTATTAGCTCCAACATATGAATCAAGATGCTATGACTGAGAAAATTTGATTGACAGCTGACATTTGATATGTGATTGGCCAAATGTAGGCGTACAAGCTGACGTATAACTAACTGGCCTGCATAAGATAATGAAAAAAAAAAACAGATTTTAAGACAGGATTTTTTTTTTTTTTAAATAGAAATTTTCTAACTTTTGGGACAATATCATCTGATAAAGAGTACATTTATATACATGTTTAAGCCAGAATGATTTCACATTTAAATATGGCTTCCCTACGACTTTAAGTCTAAATTATAAACCTATTCTTTCAGAGCTGGCTGTTGAATTTAAACTGCTAACTGAAGGATTATTAGTTTAAGGTTGTGGTCCAACTTTTTTATTTGTTTTACTACCTGCGTTTATCATGTTTTTTTTTATCTTTATTTGCTTTTATTTTGCTTCTATTTGACTGTTTAATTCACGTAAAGCCCTGTGAATTGTCTTCGTACTGAAATTTACTTTATAAATAAACTTGCCTTGCCTGAATGGAACTTGTCTTTATCACAAACGGGTTTTTCCTGAAATGATGCAGCCCTGTTTCTGCTTGCTTCATCTTTATCTGCTTGCTTCCATCAACCTGACACTTTGCTGCTGATACACCTGAACCTCTGCAGACAATAAACTATATTTCTATTCTATTTCATAAATGCACATTTACTCGATTAGTGATCAAATGCTTAATACGTTTAGCTAAATACCATCATAGAATAGAAAATAGAGTAAAATAGAAAAGAATAGAACAGAAAATCCATTTATTGTCCCACAATGGGGACATTCTGTGTTTAAAGCAGCAAAAATAATATTGAAAATAGACAAACATTAAAATACTCTACTGTAGAGCGTTTTAACAATATAAAACTGTGCGCCTAGAGAATAAATAACCAATATCCAGCTATGGACATTTTTACAGTAATGGATATTTGAAATAGCAGCAACATCAGAGACGTGCAAAATGACAGCAGCAGGTTATTTATGAGACTAAGATAGAAACTGTTTAAAGAATGTAACAATTTATATAGCTTGTTGGGAACAGTGATGGTTATAGAGTCTTAAAGCTGCTGGGAGGAAGGATCTGTGATAACACTTCCTGGTGCATTTAGGGTGCAGCAGTCTGTCACTGATAATGAAGGTATTCCAAAAATAATAAATATTTCAAATCTATTTAAAATTCTTAATGTAAAGTTTTTTTTATATATATATATCTTAATGTATATTTTACATTTTATAAACCAGTTTTTTCCAGTCTTAACAGCTCCATATGGTAGCCAACATGTAAAGTTTCAAGGTACACCCATGGAACACAAAATGGGACCAGACCCTCTGCAAAGACATCTTTAACATGCAGAAAAGAACGTTGGAAGGAAAAAAAAGGTACATTTTCCTCCATGTGTTTTTAAAACGCGGTCGTAAGCTTTACGGATATTAAAAAACAGCAGCGTATTTACATTACCGGGGTTAACGTTAAGGATTTTTAGCACTTGCCCTTTGGGCAAGTGACTTTCACATTTAATTTGCCCAGAAACAATTTTTACTTGCCCAGTATAATGTTTGATAAATATAGTTCCTAATATTCATTTTTGTATATATATCAATGAAACATGTTTGTTTTTTTAAATGTTTTTTGTAATTCAGTATTTTGTAAGTTTCCAGGTTCCTGGTGTGTATCTGCATGCGTCAGATAATGAACTGTAGCCTCCATTACCGTGTTAACATGCTTTTCAATCCTTCCTGCACATTCTTTTCAAACTAAACTTTGCTTTAAACTGTTGTGTGCTTGGAAAATATAAATTGTAATGTTAAAAATCTAAAAAAAACTTGACAGGTTAAAAACTGAAGATAAATCACAAGACAGAAGTCAATGTCACAAATGAATAACTTTTATTTTAGAGTCACGGTATGTTTATACAAGATGATACTATTAATATAATGTGATTTTTCTAGAGAATCATTATACATAGTTATTTTATACAGGGTTTCTACAGTCTGACATAATTTCAGAATTCCCCGATTTTTAACTGACTCAGGATTAGTTTTCCCTGACAAAATAAATGCAGCAACAAGACAATAATAATAACATAGCAGGTCACCAATTTAACATGTTTAGCTCTATAACATTTAAATGCACCTCTCCAATGTCTAAGAGAGAAAAATTTAATGAACATTTTTAATATACAGTATGACCTGCATCACTGTACAGCAGACTGCCATATGATAGAAATATTTAAACTGTGCGCATGGAATACAATTATGTCAATTTTCCTAAACCCTGACCGATAATTTTTAATCTAAGGTTATGTGGGGGTGGGTGTGTTACTGTACTTACATTTTTTTCCCTTGTGGTTGTTTTTTAGCCGTCAAGTCAAAAAAAATGTGTCTGATTCGCGCCAATTCCGGACAAAAATCACACCATCTGGCGGAAAATCACGCGGCTTTTTCAAATCACGCGAGAATGTGTACAAAACAACAAAAATGGCGCCGGCAACGCTTCTGGGTCGAATGTCTGTGATTTCAAAGTAATTTTGATTGATAAATAATTTTTTTTGCGATCATTGCACGTGCCCGGCGGGAAAATGCAATGAAATTTTTGTACTCTCCCAACAATAAAAACTACTTGCCCTGTGAGATCGACCAGTGTTAAACATCGAGCCCTGCATTAGGTGAAGTTTGTGTGCATCATATATGTATCCGAAGCTGTTTTCTGCAACTTGAAACAGCTTTAAACGACTAATCAACTTTAAAATGACATGAACTCATACATTTCCTCTCATTCAGAGTCCAGCATGTGAGCAACGTCAAATCATTTTAAAGTTGTTGCCTTTTAAGCTCGTCCCTCTTTTCTCCTGATTTTAATTTGATAAAGTAAAAATAATACAAGCTCACCTGGGCAGCTGAGTCAGCAGATAGATGAAGGAATCGGCCAATGAGAGCTTAGAGACGTCGCCTCGGTACGCCTTCAGCTTCTTCACCTTCAGCAGAACAAACCCAGAGTTATTCCATCATCACTGCTCACACACATTTACAGATGAAACACAGACTTTCTACATTTTCTGGAAGTCAGGTTGTTTGTGTTTGATGCAGGCTGATGGATGTTTCTCAGTTTCACCTCCTCTTTCTCTGGAAGCAGCTTCAGCAGCTCTCTCAGAGGCTCCGCCCCAAATGATTCACTGTTGCCATGGTGAATGTCATCCACTATTGCCTGATTGGACCTGTGGGGGAAAATGCTTTATTTAATTAACAGTGTTAAATTACACTCTGAATGTGCTAAAATGACACTTTTCGATGTGTTAATGAGTCGTAAACCGTACAAATAAAACGATCACATTCTGACAGATAAAAATAAAAGTTCAAGGAGCTTATCTGGAGCCAAATATAGAGAAACAGGATGACTTCAAACATGTTCTTGGCTCTATACGACAGCATAAGTTTACTTTTGATTCCTTTATGGTTGTGTGCCTCCCTCACAGCTGTAGGTGTTCTGTTTACTAAGCAGTGGGTCTGAACATAGTAAACATGTTCAGGACATGTTATCCTGTTTTCTCAGGTTATTGGTGCAGAACTCAGGTTATCATTTTCATCTAACAGTGAGAAAAAGGGCCTCCCATTTATGGAATCTGGATCTGCTAATGATGAACTCTGTGTGCAGCAGCAAGAACTGACACCTTTGGACCAATTTTATGCTTTACTTAACCATGAATCTCCTGTAAAGGGTGGGGGGATATGTCATTATTTCTTCTTTATGGCTCTTACTGGCTACTAGGGTTGAACGATTGTGCCAAAAATCGAAATTGTGATTATTTTGAACCAATATTGCGATTTTGATTTCCTTTGCACTAAGCAGAACCATGATGTTTCACTCCAGGGTATATGGGTTTTTTTATTTCAAAGCATTATTGCAGGACTTTACTGTTATCTTCTTTTGGAGAAGTGATTACTTCGACTTGCATGCATGGATCTGCACACTAGAATGTTTATTCCCTTTTTCGTAAAAGCAAACCCGCTTAAAACCTACTAAAGCAACTTAAAGTGCTGCAATAAGAAAAAACTAGTCTCATAGTCTTGTTAAATGTAACGGGACCAGAATTTAGCATTTTCTTAAAAACCGTGATTCTTTGCAAATGAAATTTATCACCCAGCCCCAACAATCTTCTTGAATAGATGTGGACCAACTGCCTATAGGGTTTCAGTCCATCTTTAACCCAATAAAGTCCAACTAGCTCAGGTCTCTATAACCTTTCAGATCCAAAGAGCCATTTTTCCCTGAGCCCAGACAAATAAAAGTGATCAAAAAAAATCTTCATTCTGTTTAGAAAATCAACAATTTTGCTTCAAACAAGGGCCTATAAAATTACCCCATATTTAAAACCTTTAGCTGGTTCTTTAAGAGTTTTAACCACTCTTAGGAGCCATACCTAAAGGTCCAAAGAGACACTTTTGGCCCTCGGAGCCGCAGGTTGCAGACCCCTGAGTAAACCAGCACCACACCTCCACCCAGATGGACTCCAGCCATAGAACCTTAGAAGTATTTCTCAGCCCAGTCTTGTTTTAATTGATGCTCCTTGTGCAGTAGCGGTCAGGTTTCACTCTCCCACCTCAGCCATGTCTCTATGTGAACATCGCTTATTCTGAACTCTCAACCTGTAACCCTGGAACAGACTGGTTTCCTGATAGCTTCAGATTGGATTCTATGTTGAAATGGTGACCACTTAACCTTTATTCCTTTATTTCTAATCATGTTTCCTTTGACCTTGTAGACTGCCTGCGACCAAATGTTTGGATGGTTCTAGGCTGCGTTGGATTTTACATTTTAAAAACCCTGACCTTTCAGCTTTAGTTTCATAGATAGCGGTGTGCATGCAGCAGCCTGTTACGTCGGCTCTGTGTTTTCCTTTTCTACTTAAAAAAAAAATAAATATATATATATATATATATATGCATACATATACAGATATGTATATACATATACAGATCCATTAAATCAACATCAATCAATCAATTAGTGTTGCTGTGATGGACAATAGTTGCTATTTACCAATATCATATACTGTATATTGTCCTGCCGTTTCATACATGACTAAAGGACTAAAACACGGCTAACCTCTGCAAACAGAAGGATGCTTAGTACGGAGCCCCTCTGATGACATGGTCAAAAAAAATGTTTAATTGTGGCCACGAAGTAGTATTTCGTGCGCACGATAAACTTATTGCGTGGCCACGAAGTAGTATTTCGTGCGCACGTTATACTTATTGCGTGGCCACGAAATACTACTTCATGCGCACGAAATACAACTTCGTGGCCACAATTAAAAATTTTTTTTGACCATGTCATCAGAGGGGCTCCGTAGCTTAGAAAGTAAAAGAAAGAATAGATTGTAACAAAGTGAGACGTGCCTTGATGTACAATATGGAGATGGTTGTGTAAACGTAGCAAGAAAGGAGGCAGAGCTTAAGATGTTCATATTTTTACGAGAAGGAACAAAATTGGAAAGGATTAGAACTGACTACATAATAGGGTTGACTCGGGTCGACGGAGGACAAGGTCAGCGAAGGAATGCTGGGATGATTAGAGGAGGAAAACAGGAAGAACCTCGGAGGAGGCACTGGGTGATATTTGGTGGGGAACGGTCAAACCTTTATTAACTCTCCCTTCTGTAAGATCAGATCCAGACGTCACACTGACACTAATACTCACTACCGTCTGTCCGTTGTTCCTATAAACACTGAGGGGTCATGCTTTGGCCTTTACAATCACAAATCTATGTCAGGTTATGTCAGCAAAAACTGGTTCTACAAGCAGAGCTCCTCTTTTAACAAGTCCGTCCAGACATTGGCATGCAGGCATGTCAGAGAGGAGGACAACGCAGGAAGAAATGAGAAATCAATAGGAGATATTGGTTGGTTTTCTATTTTAATTTTAATCTTTGTCATCTAGTAGGATTGGAAAAAAACTGACTCTTTTATGTTTTTAATATCTGGGGGTGGTAATCGGTCTGCTTTTGTGCGTGTTGCAGAGGATTCCACATTTCTGACATAACTGCGGATCACATGTTGTTAGCATCCGTCTGTTTGCATTCCCCCATAACAGAAGCAGCATCACCACATCTGTTTTTACCCACAACACCTCGGGATGAGGGTGACGAGACGCAACGCACCATCACTTCCTGAGTCACGCTGTCACCCCAGAGCTTTATCAGAAACAGGTACGATCTTCTGATTAGTCAGTGACTCAGATTAAATGAACACCACCTCTAGGAATAAAGGGATGTATAATTTAAACCAATTTGATAATCTTGTTTTCTTCTAGGAAGTGGTATAGATGGTTGCGATCTTCTTAAACGAGGGTTGTCATTGTTTCTCTGACTGAGTAGCATCCTCAGGTTAGATAAATGTTTTCGTCCTTTGATTAACGATTTACCTCTTGAACTGTTTTAGAAAGATTGAGATGTTCAGCCCTCGTTTGGCGTCTAGAATGGAGACCTGGTGTGAAGGAAGGGACAGTTAGAGTCGTGCCATAAAGCAACCAAAAGTCTTTAACAAACAATAAGAAGAACCAAACCTCGTCTTTAGCCTCCCTGAACGACAACCGGGTCTTCCCTCCTCTGGTGGGCGTGGCCTTGGAGGCCGGCGGGCCGTCGTTCTGAGTGAAAAGCTCCTCGATTTTCTTTACGTCGATCTGGAAATCCTGCTGGACTTGACCCTGAGTCCAAAGGTTGGCGTGACCTTTGACCTGAAACAGGCAGTTCACTGGTGTGAGGCTGGTTCTCACAGCTTCACACAAATACTGAGTTCTAGCAACACTTTAACCCAACCTGCTCCGCTGGAATCGTTTTCCAGAAGAAGCTCCTCACCCTCTTCTTCTTCTTCAGTCCTCCTCCTGTTGGTAGCAGAGGAGGAGGAGGCGGTGGAGGAGGAAGGGGAGCAGGAGGCGGAGGAGGAGGAGGTGCAGGACTGTCTTGTAGTCTCGCCCCATTTTTACTGTTGTGTGAAAATGTCAAAGAGGAAGGTGGCGACATTGCTTCAGCAACAGCTACGTCCTGGTTAAAGGATAACCCTTCGACGTTGTTGGCCGGGGAGACGCTGCCCATGACATGCATCGCCTCGACTGACTGCACAGGAGCAGAGAAGGATGGCACCAGACTGACGGGTCACCAGGATTACGGGTAACCATGATAACGTCCAAAAAGAGTCATTGCATTGGCAACGTCTGCAGATGAAGATCAGCAGCCTGGAGGAGAGGAGGAGCAACGGCTCTGTTGAAATAAGGAGTTGAAAGGAATTAACACAAAACCACAACAATGTTTGTGGATCTTTGCTTTGTTTTCTCTTGCATCTTGACGACGGGCAGGAAGCCTAAAGTTACAAAGCACCAAAGTTTGCATCACGACACAAAAGATGATAGATCAGTTTCATTTAAAACATCATTACACTAATCTAATCAGGAAACATGGATTAGCAGTCTGGACGCATAAATAGTTTTCTTTTCATTACAGGCAGTTTGTATTCATCAATTTTCTCCTGCTTTTCCAAGTTTAGGTCAAAGACTAACAACTGAGAGAGACTCTCAGCAGCAGGTTGTAGTTATTAGAGCTGGAAACCAGACACAAAATTCCCTTTATTCCTACACTTCTTTACTCACTGGTCTGGCAGCAATAGTCATAGAACCCAGTGAGCTAGAAGCAATCATAGCAGTCATTTTACTCTGCTAAAAACTATATAATGCTTATTAAATGAAGCCATATTCCTGCATCAAATATCATGCGGAAGCAATTAATATTTTTAAATTGTCATCAACATATTTACTAGTATAAAGATTATTAAAATTATCCCATTAGCTAAAAGAAAAACCCACTCATAGCAATAATTATACCAACATTTAAAAGAAAAATAAATAAAAAATTCTGTTATTAAGATTAAAAGCCTTTTTCCTCTTTCAGTATGTTCTATTAATAACTCCTCAAGTAGCATAAGTTTAGCTTCACCTGTTTAAATTCTGTATAAACTGCACTGGAGTAAACTAGGCCAGACCATTCAGAGCAGTAATTATAACAATGTTGTGGGAAAACTTTAAAAAATTTAATTAAATATAAATAATCCTTTTTTGTCTGGCAATCTGCTATGTACAGATCTCCTCCTACAGCATAGTTTTAGCTTCATTTTGTTTAAATTCTTCATAAAATCCTCTTTGAGGAGCCTTTTGCTATTTGATTATTAATCAAAAAAATAAAAAGATGGTCAGATCAATCGATTTGCAAAATAGTCGTTGCAGCCCAAATAATTTTTTTTTGCTAAATTAAATTGGTTTCTAGAGTCAATTTGAATGAATACTCAATTAATGACCATTTAGCATTTATAAACAAAAAAACAACAACCATGTTTCTAAGGTCAGGGAATTTATACAAATCTACAAAAATATAATAAAGATGGATAAAAAGATGGTTACACAAATGATCAATGAGGCACGGATGGTGGATGGATGGATGGATGGATGGAT
>NW_015151053.1:422581-438379 GCF_000732505.1 Cyprinodon variegatus
GGATGGATGGATGGATGGATGGATGGATGGATGGATGATGAAGGATGGATGATGGATGGATGGATGGATGGATGGATGGATGGATGATGAAGGATGGATGGATGGATGATGGATGGATGGATGGATGGATGGATGGATGGATGGATGGATGGATGGATGGATGGATGGATGTACAGACAGATGGACGGATGGATGGAGGAATTGGTAGATGGAGGATCCATGATGGTCAGATGATGGATGGATGAAGGATGGATGGAATTAGCTGATACAGACAGTATTGGACCTGCCAGCCATCATAGCTGCACAAAAACTGCAACTGTCTTGATAAAACTCAGGGAAAAAAGGAAAATCCCTGAATAAATGATCCATGATTCTCAGATTTAGTGTCTGCATTCATCCAGCACCTCCTCTGCTGCCTCAGAGGATGACTCATTTTCTCATTGTCTTAAACATTTAGGAGTCTTCTACTGTATAACTGACTGGAAAACACAATTTTTACAATAGAAAAAGAGAATAGATTGCACGTGTGAATATATTTCACTGCCTGTATGTTAACATCCAATTAGATACGAATTATCTAACTGCCACACCTTTAGTTATTTGCTTTTTTCCCTAATAGGTTTGTATTTTCACTAAACAACCTGAGGCTTTTTCTCATCAAACCACCTGCTGCTCAAAGGTGAACAAAGGACAGATCACACCCAGCACTGATGTCATATTTCCAATAACAACTCGACTGCAGCATACCGGGTTAGAGCAGTGGCAGGAAGCCCAAATATGGCCGATATGGACCACATTCCTGCAAAGTTTAATTATTTAAGACTCACACAGGAAGAAATCACCGTGTGAAGTTCTGGATACATGTCGGCAAAGATCTCCACTTCCTGCCGATGAATTAAAGACGACAGTGAGCGTTACACAACCTAATCTCACATCACTGATCGCCCGATTTCTTCCATCAAATCTGCAGCTAAATCGTTCTAATAACCGGAGCCACCCGGTGTGTGAGAACCAACACCCTGACCCGGCTGCTGATGGCTCTTTCTCCTCTTGGGGGGATATCAGCATCTAGATTACCAAAAACTTTCTAATTTTTAGCTTTTCTTTTCTTCCCACTAACTGATTATTCATAGAAAAATATTTCTTTGTTAAACCAGCAGAAAGAGACACTTTAAAACCAAATCTTTTTAAAAACAGCTGCAAGTGGTTTTCTAGTTTCAGTGAAAAAGTATCAAAGATAACATAGTTTGACAGACAGGAAATAGGATCTGCATTACCAAGAGTTATTATCTGAAAACAGATCTGAACAGATATGATCTGATGCATGACTCTGGTTCCCATTCAGGTATTTGCAGGATATTTCTACAGTTTTCTAAGCTGCTCATCTATAGGAGCGTATATTATATATCAAGTTTCCCCAATGTTTTACTGTGAAATATTCAGCTATTAATGTCCCCTGATTTTAATAGGTGAACGAGTCTTAGTAAAACTTAGTCTGAGCTAAAACGCTAGTTTCTTTCTATCGTCAAAGTCAAAGTTACAACTGTTAAAAAGAAGTGTCTCTCTCGAGGGTGTAACTTTGCGATAAAACTTGGCGGGGACGCTCTGAGGGTGGTGGCTGATGGACGTACAGCTACTCAACCCGGACGCTTTCAACAGGGTTTGTATTTTCCAAAAATGAGCTCAAACATACATTTATTGAATGCTTTACTATTATTGAGAAAAGAAAAGTACCCCAATATATTTGTGGTATTTATAGCAGCAGACAGATGCCTGCCTTTAGTGCATTATTTTATAAAGGGCTTAAAAACATTAATATATTAAAAAAAATGACAAATAACAGCTGATATCCAATGCCAGCATCAACATATCCTGCATCCCTAGAATGGACACAACTTCATTTCCACCCATCCATGCATGGCTTCCCTTTAAGCTGCATCACTGATTATCCTCCTTCACAAGCAGCAAGATCGAATTTAGAAATGTGTCCCATGTGTCATTGACAGCCAAAGTCTATATATTGAACCTTATATTTCAAAAATCATTTATACACTGATTTGTGTTATTTGTGCTTTAATTCTTGTAGGTTTCTTATACTTTAATTTTAGGTCTGTGTCCTGTGCATCTGTCTGTCTCTGGGTTGGCTGGCACAGCTATTTCTGAGTCTCAGGCTACAAAAGACAAAAAGATATATTGAATTTTATTATAGCATTGCATATTTTTTCTTTTAAACTTGGAAACATATTTTATTGCATGTTACATGTCTCAAAAGTTCTGCTTAAAACAGATTTATGAACCTGTCTGCTAATATAATGATGCCAGAGAAAATCATTTTCAGGATCTCTAGAAGCTCTGCAGTCTGATTCTCTGTCCAATAAGAAAACAACAGATATGTGTTAATTTTAATCTGTAACTCTGAGGAATGGTCCTGAGAAGCCCAGCGTTTTTAACTTATTTAAATGTACAATCTGTTGCCATTTTAGCTGAAAAAGCTCTGTATGTAACAAAGGGATTTTTCTGTGGCATCTCTAATGATTTTAACCAACCCGTCTCCTAACATCTACCTAAACATATATCCGAGTAGCTGCCAGTAAAAATTCAATAAGTGCTGCTGCAAGTTTATGTTAAAATTCTCTGTTTACACTGTTGCCTTCAGGCAGACGATACAGAGCAATCAAACCAAGAACTAACCGCCTTAGAGACAGTTTTTACCCGACAGCAATAACAAAACTAAATGCAACCAAAAATAACCATTAATCATCATGATGTGTGAGAGAATGTACTATTTTTATTAGTTGTTTTGTATCAGTTATTGTTATTTATTTCTTATATTATGTGTAAATGGTGGTGACAGTGATTTTTTGTTGTTTTGTTTTTTAAGAATATGCAGTGATCGATGGTACTTTTTTAAAATTTTGTTGTTCTTGTGACAATGACAATAAAGATAAATTGAAAATTGATCGAGTGTATGTTAAAATGGCTTGCCATATCTCTTCTCATCCTTGTAGCGATCTGTACTCAGTGAATAGCGACCCCAAATAATAAGTCACAAAGTGACAGATCCCATGAAATTTCAGAGAGGTGGGACTCGAGAGCAGCGGGAGACAGAAGAAAAAAAAACACGGACTGAAAACTCTCTGAACACAGACAGCTGCACCCAACCGCAGTTACTGTTGGATGAAGTAAATGAGCGGAAAGGGGGAAAAAGCGGAAATTATTGGTGGGGACTGTCTCCTCCATGCCCAAAGTTGGTGGGGACATGTCCACACCAGTCCTTCAGAAAGTTAAGCCAGTGTCAGGGCTCCTGTCTGTGTGTTTGTATTTTGTGTTTGTCTCCCTTCCTCCAACAGGAGGCGCCTGGTTCTGGTCCGCCTCCTCACACACCTGCTGATGGTTACCTCGTTAACGGAGTTAACGGACCTTCACTCCGTGGAAGGATCAACTGAGCCTCAAACTGAGCTGGGGATTCAAACTGGAGGTTTGGATCCAGTTTCCCAGAGAGGACGTTGAGTTTACACACTGAGCAAGGGAATCGTCTCCACTACGACCAGTTCAAGTACCGCAGGAAATCTGAGTGACAGTCAGTTTCTCCGTTCACCTACAACTGACCGTGTTCTGGGTAAACCCTGTTCCGCCCTCCACCGAATCAGACAAACACTGGAATACAGCACACAGATTGGAGTCAAAGATTCTACAACTTCTATGGAAACTTCCGGCTGAGCAGAGTTCAGAGCAACACTGCTCCGTGCATTATCTCTTCAATAAAACCTGTTAAACCTTTTCCCCTGGTCTCTATGGATTGGTTTCTCTGCATGTGGATCTGAGCTTTAGATAAAACCATGACAGCCAGTGGTCTCTCTCTTTATGAAGCTGACACAAAATTGATCAAATACAGAAAAATACAGAAAAAAAATATGTTTCTGTTTATATTATCAGGGTTGGAACACATTTCATGTTAAAATTGACAAGGTGATCAAATCACAATTATCCTAAACTGTTATAACTTTTTTAACCAGGTTTTAATGTGAGAACAAAACGTTCAATTTATACTAGTGAACAGTCTGGGATTAAATACAGAACCTGTAAAATCAGAAACTCTGAGTTGGAGAGAATGAGGTTGGTCAACCCCTGAAAGAAGAGACAGACGGAAAAAAGATGGATGGATATAACTTTAAGACATTGCAAATGTGCAAATGCAAATAAGCTGGTGAGGATCTTTTTTTTTTTTTTTACTTTAAAGAATAAAAAAAATGAAACTACTCAGGGTGAGTTTCTCTGACCTGTTTCTCCCTAATATCAAATTATCATTAGTTTGCATTTTAATATTGCACTATAATGCAGTTTGTATCAGGCTGTATCAGACGCCCAGGGCTGCTGTGTGTTACTGTGGCTAGCGCTCACAGACATGCTGATTGCCGTGGAAACAGACCCGCTAATGAACAATGACAGTTTGTTGATGCGGTTTACAACAAAAACAGGGTCACAGTTTGCAGGTGTGTGTGTGAAAGCTTTGCTAGCATGATAGCGCCTCCAGAAATGTTTCATAGGGGGGGCAGATGGGGCAGCTAAAAATCTTGGGGTGGCACACTGAAATTAAAAGCCATAATTTCAGGGTTTGAATCTACTATTTTCGTAAACATGACTTAAGTAAACACCTACTCATATCTTGGTTTATTGTGTGATTTTTAATGTTACGTCGCTGGCTGGGATTAATGGGATGAAACTGAGGCTACCACAATTTACACTGGCGAGTGGGGTGGCCACCCCTGGTGGCCCCGCTGTATACTGAGACATCCGTCTCTCAGAAAACAGAATCAATCTGGGCTCATCTGACTGCATCGCCTTTCTGCATCACATTAGACTCCAACCTTTAAGCTTCCTGGTGAAATATAAGGTTTATTTTATCATCTGCATTGATCTGATCAATGGTTTCCTCATTAACACCCTAAACACCACTGTTTACCTTCACTTTGGAATAAATCACTAAGTTTTACAGATGTTTTGATTTCTACAACATTTCAGTCGCTGCAAATCCAAATCATTCAAGATCCGTTATTGTTTCAGGGAAATGATAGTTGCCCACTGTCCTTACAGTTTATTATAATTTGTCTGTCGGACCTTAACAGTCAATTTATGTGGTTCCATCAACCATCTTAGATGTCCTCTTGATGCAGTACGTTTCAAACAGACTAAGGTTATTTCCACAATCACAGATGTGTGAAAAACTAAGAACCTACTCTGTGCAGCAGTCAGGGTTATATAGGCTGAAGCATAAAAGTCCATGCAATAGCTGTCTAAATTGGTTTTATTACTTATTTGGTTTGATAAATCAAGATGATGGCTTTGTTTTCTTGGGTTAGTGTTTGGGTCAATACAGAAAAATACCAAAAATGTATTATATATATATACTACAAACAAATAACAAAAAATTCAATAAGAACAAGACTCTGCAAATGAACAAACAAAATCTTGATAAATGATAACCTTAAAACCAGCAGCTAAGGGCGATTAACAACAACTAGAGAGACGTACTGAAAATAGGGATGGAGCCGCTCCAGTATCTGTATCAGGCTTCAATACCAACGTTTGTAACAGATCCGCAATTCTGATCTAAACCATGAATATTTTTTATCTATAAGCCGATCTGTGCTCTATTATTTCTGCTGGAGATTCTCCATTCTGTTTGCTGCTCTGCAAGCTGGATGCTAACTGGGGAAGGGATTTCTGGAGTGGGAAGGGCTGTAGTTGACCAGGAGAAAGACGTGATGCATCAGAGAAGCCCGCCAGGCATACAGAGCACCAGACTTGGGGAGAACAGGCAACAGCTGGATGATGTCTGCACTGGAGGTAGGATGACGAAACTGGCGACTGGTTGATCAGAGAGCTGATTGGATCAGTCCGATAAGTTTCTCTGGGTTACTCTCTGGCAGTCACCTAGTTACCAATCAAAGCTGTGCATCCTGTGAAACGGCAGGGTTTGAATCCTCGAGTAAAAAACGAAAATAGGACTAATAGGACTAATTTTACAGCAGAATATACTAAAGTATATCCAAGTCTAGTGAAGGTGAGGAACAGTGGTGGATCTAGACCAAATGTACAAGGGGGGCAGGTGGGGTGCAGCGTGTTTTTATTGGGGCACAGAAAATCATGGAATAAAAAAACAGGGCAAGGTATTCAAATATATTATGAGAGCTTCATGAAGTGAAATTTATTTTCAATTAGGTTCAATAAAAATTCTGTTTCTTATGAGGTCAATATACATTTATAATTTAGGAATTTTACATATTTCTGACTTAATTTAAGTTAAAACTACTGTTTTCTATAAAATTTGAATTAGAACTAAAGAAAAACAGTTAAATTAATCTGTAAAAATTAGAGCATTTTTTATTTGTTGTGAAAAAAACAAACATTTAGCAGTTGAAAACTGGGATCCTATCTCAATACCAATGAAGCTATCACCTAACTGTTTTTGAATAATTAGTAAAACAGAATTCGTAATGAAAAAGAATGAAGTATGGACCAAAGAAAACAATGAAAGAGGCAACAAAAGAACTAATAGACCTTCATCATCATCATCATCATCATCATCATTAGGGTCCTGATCCATTAGAAACAATTAAAACCAAAACATTCAAACGTCTGCAGCTCGGTTCCATAATCAGAGTAGACCTCAGTGCTGGTGGCCTCTGCTTCAAATGCATGCTGGGAAATCCACTGTGACAGTGAGGCGCACTCATTCAGAAAACAGAACCTCACACCAACCACCTCATCAGCCGACCCAGTTATGATCCTTCGCTCGCTCCGCATTCCTTCAGCATGGACCTCAATAAGGAGGCAGAGGGTGAAAGAGGAACCATCACCATGATCCAGCATCACAGCCTCCTTCTCTCATGGTTTCCTTACAATCTGAGCACCGACTCACAGCTTCACATTAAAGCTCAGTCACTGACGGTAAATAATAAGTAGACAGTGGAGGATAAAATTTAACTATGCAGAGTTTAAAAGTCCAAACCCAAAATCTGACAGCTCTGCATTAAAAGATGAGATGGGTTAACTGGATGAATGAGGAAGACAAAGCAAATGCTCTAATTTCATCTCAATAGAATAACAGCTGGATCCGAACATGTTTTTGTATTAATAAGGATGTTTCATAAGCACATCCTTTCTTTCTGGCTTAGATTTTTCCTGTCCTTTCTCTTTATGTGTTTGACTTATCGTACTGTCAGCCCCTTTTCCTTTAGTGAGGAGATCATTCTGTGTTCTGCTCCACCTCCCTCTGCTCTTTCTTCCACCAGCTTGGTTTCTACCATCCAACCAGAACGGTTCCACCTGGTGAAGCTCGGTCCTCCCAGATACCTTCAGGTCTCCTCTCTGCACGTCACTTATAGAGCTTGACAAAAGGTTCCCTTATTAATGACTTATTAACTGTCGACCTTATGAAGGATCAAAGATCACAACAACCAGAGTAAGGTTTTAATATTCTACTTGATGGAAGAGAGATGTGCAAATCTTTTCAAATCTCCATATTTTATCAACCATTTTAATAGTTTTCTCTCACATTTAATAATAGATTTAAGTATAGGTTGTTTATGATCACTAAAATCTCTTAAATAGCTTTTTTTTTTTACCATTGGGGAGTGGTGGCCTAGTTGTTAGGGTATTGCACTTGGAATTCAGAGATTCTACGTTCAGGTCCCACTCCCACAGACTGCCACTCTGGGTCCCTGAGCAAAGTCATATTTAAATGTCAAATTATTCTGGCTTAAACATGCATATAAATGTACTCTTTATCAAACTATATTGTTGCAAAATTAAGACAATTTCTCTTTTAAAAAAAATCTCTGTTTTGTTTTGTTATCTTAAGCAGGCCAGTTAGTTATACCTCAGCTTGTACACCTAAATTCGGCCAATCATATATCAACGATCATCTGTCAATCAAATTTTTTTCAGTCATAGCATCTTGATTCATATGTTGCAGCTAATATACGCAACAGTTGAAATAAGAAATCAGAATCATGTCCTTTCCCATTGAGTTCCGTCCCAGTGTTCACGGGGATGGACGTCTGTGTCTTCAGCGTAGAGCTAACAGAACTGGCAGCGTTGCGAGGCAAGGGCTCAAACATGTACGGCTGGAAGCCTTCTACACCAAACCAAGCTCCTGCCGCCCTGGCGTCCTCTTCCACATCTTTATCAACACTTTCCTCTTCTAACTAAAAATGCATGACGGAGTGGCTCATCCTCGACCTATGACACTAAACTCTCCACCTCTCAGTGTATTCTCATTATTAGTTCGTATGAAATCGTACGAAAAGTTATGCACTGTAATTAAGTACGTTTTTGACGTTTTTTCCTTGTATTTCGTCATATTTTTACGTCTTGCCCCGAGACAAGATATCCTTGCGCATGTGCATCTTACGCACCATTAAATAACATAGAATTTAAGATCCAATTAACCCTAACCCTGACCCTAACCCTAAGATACAAAACAGCAAGCAACGTAGTCAGAGACATGAAGAAGTAATAACTGCACTGTTTTTCCCAGTTTTACGTCCGTCCGCGGATCTGCTTTTTTCGTCTGTCTGCCTGCGCATGCGCACTGATGTGTTTTTTCGAGGAAAAATGTCAAAAACTTACGAAATACTGTGCATAACTTTTCATACGATTTCATACGAACTGATAATGAGAATATGTTGCACCTCTTGCATGTTTCCTCTGTCCATAGCGTTCCTTGAAAGTGTCTTTTCTAAGTCACCAATTTAGAGCTACTTGGTCCCAATGGAATTTCCCATTGGGAACCTACTAGCACTAAGGTGCTAACTGGTTAGCACCTTAGTGCTAGTAGTTCTGGATGCTTCCGACAAACCGGCCACAACTAAACTTGCCTGTGAACCTTCCACCACAACAATTTGCCCCTTTGATAAACAACCAATCACATTCACTTCATTCACTCTTGTAAAGTCGTGAACCACTCAGGAGAATTCAGAAATCCAACGGTTAGAACAGCCGCTTCCCTACGACTTTAACCCCATGCTGCTCCCCGGGCGTCGCACAATGGCAGCCCACTGCTCCCCAAGGGGATGGCTTAAATGCAGTTAATTTCGTTTCTCTGTACAGTGTAATGACAGTAAAGTTGAATTCTATTCTATTCTTTGTTTAACTAAGCACTGTAATTTTAATGCTGCATGCCTGACACTAATACTATAAATTATAAATTTACTAACAACTAAATGTAGTTAATGAGAAATAAATGTGCAATAAATCATATAACTATAAAACTAAAGAACAAATTAAAATACGTTTTGATGACAAAAACCAGGCCTGATTCTCTTGCTCCTGAGCGATAACTTTGTTTACTGATTATAAATCTGTTAGAATGAAAAAACTTTCATATCAATTTAATACCAATTAAAATAATAAACTCTGCTCTCTCTTTAAACTGATTGCTGCTAAGACGTAAAAGTGTACGGCTAAACAAAACACAAAGGCACACAAGTTCATGGAAACCTGTTTGAGAAACAAAACAAGGACAAATATTGACACTATAAATTCATCTGACCTCTTCTCTGCAGCACAAAGGAGGACGGAGAAAAGCACACAGACACAATGGATCGGGACAACCCTGCTCTATGGGACGTTATTAAAAGATAAATCAGGACTCCCAGCTCATCTGGGGATGACATCAGCAGGAGGTTTCCCTGTGCTGCACATATTCTCTGTAAAGCTAATAACGTGATTATTTTTGGGAGGTGGGTTAGTTAAACAGCTTCATTCTGTTATCTAAAGCCAAACACGAGCTCTGCTTAGCTTTAACACTTCTCTGCAGGGCGTGGGACGACCTGTACAGTTTATAAACATGAAAGAAAAGTTAATTATTGCTGCAAACTGTGTATGAAAAGCTAACATGTTGTTCCAGAGAGGAGCGGCTGCTCCAAGCCAAACGGAGCCTCAGCGCTGGAGACTAAAACACAGAAAAACATAAGAATGCAGAAAATATAACACAATAGAGACTCCCACTGCTAATCTGAAGGAATACGATTAAACTGTCACGATGTGAGCACGCAAGAAAAAGTTTTAGAAAGTTGTCTGCAGGTTTTGTTTGCTCTTGAATGTGTTTCTAAGCCACAGATGAATAGAAACCACTCAGATAAAAGACTTTCTAATCCGAACAAAGAGCTCAACAAGCTCAAATAGGAGCCTTTTTTCACTATACGAGCAGGAACCCTCAGTGCCATAACAGGTTAGTCCTAAGAATTAGACCTGACTTGAGTTCATTCATAGACGCTCATGAAGCCTAGAAAGAAAATCGATTATTAGATGCATAAAATCAAATCTAATATGGACATAAGATGCCCAAATTCCTCCTTTAATGGCTTATGTTTTCCAGCTCAAACTAGAAATGGAATGATACAAATATTGGGTCAAGTACTCATAAAGTTTCCTCAATATTCTCCACAATACTCTGGACTAAGGCTACCTTATATTTGGCATATATCACAGAATCCATAATGAAGTCAATCTTAGCTCTAAATGATGAGAGGGGCTTACGTGGAGCAGGAAAACGCCGGTTCTACTGCGACGCATCTGGATCTGCCTCTTTATGATTTTTAAAAGAAACACGATCAAACTTTTTATTTTGACTGAGCTTATATTTAGCACTGGTATCTATGGAAAAAAAAGTCTCGCTGGAATCTGCCTTTTTTTTTTTTACACGGAATTTTAAACACTAAATTTTTCAACCCAAATTTTAAACCCTGAATTTTTTTAGACATTGAATTCCTTAAACTCAACTTTTATCTGGTAAAAATTCAGCTGCAAAAGTGTTGACCTTTTGGTGAACTCAAGCCAAAGCAATCTACACTCGATAGAGTCGAGCAGCTTCTAGCCAATGAAATTATCTCATTTGGTCACGTGACACAATGGCTGCGCTGTTCCCGGCTGAATGTAGGAATTATTATTTTTTTTTTGTTAAACATAATAAATTACAAAACGTCAGTTAGCTACTAACAGACAGCTGTTACAGTTTTTCCTCTTATCAGACTGGGTGAAACAACTGAGCCGATCACAGCTAGTATGGCACCCCTGTCTGCCAAGGTTCTTGGTTTGATCCGGAAGAAGCGGCCGGCGGCAAACATTTTTTATTTTTCATTTCGGCCAGAGGCAACATGTTCACCAAAAGGTCAACACTTTTGCGGCTGAAATTTTTGCAGGTGAATTTTTACCAGATAAAAATTGAGTGTAAGGAATTCAGTGTCTAAAATGGTAAATGGCATGTACTTATATAGCGCCTTTTTTTTCCAAGTCAGGAGACTTGACCAAAGCGCTTTACACTACATTCATTCACACACTGATGGTGGCAAGCTACATTGTAGCCACAGCTGCCCTGGGGCTCACTGACAGAAGCGGGGCTGCCGTACACTGGCGCCACCGGGCCCTCTGACCACCATCAGTAGACAATGCAGGTGAAGTGTCTTGCCCAAGGACACAACGACACTGAAAGTCAGAGTCGGGGCTTGAACAGTAAACCCTTCGATTTCAGGGCAAACTCCTACATCCAACGCCACTGTCACTCCCAAAAAATTCAGTGCTTAAAATTCGGTGTTAAAAAAAAGCAGATTCCAATGAGAATGTTTTTCTTCCATAGGTATCGATAGTCTGAATCGTTAATGCTTGTAATCATAATCACTTTGAAATAATCTAGTTCTGGTGTATCTCTAATAGGGCTGAACGATTTAGCCAAAAATCTAAAATGCGATTATTTTTCAAGGAAGTAGCAATTGCGATTTTATTTCGATTTTTCTTTGCACTAACCCCAAGTTTGTAGATATTTCATCAGAGGCTTTTAGATTTTGAAAACTTGCTTGAAAAGAGTCTATTGTTGCATGATTTTAGAGTAAAATTAGTGTAAAAAAGTGCTTACTTCTACTAGCATGCATGGATCTGCATGGTAAATGCAAGTCTCTCGAACTTTCTATGTGGCTGCGAACCCTTTTTAAGTGTTTTACTGCTGCCTAAAGCTGGGCTTACACTGTGGAATTTTTTGCCCTTTTCGTGAACCACCTTTTCTTGCACAACTGGAAAGTTGTGCTAGAATTTTCCAAACGGGCCGACTTTCAGCCTGATCGTGCGTCGTGTAGTGTACAGGGGGTAACGAAGGGCGATAGGCCTCTAATGAACACCTCCCGATCAGGAATCGTGAGGTCGGGAGAAAATCAAACATGTTTTGATCTTCAGTCGACCGTCGTGGGCAAATCGGTCAGTGCACAAACAAGGATTCTTCTTCTTTGGTGTAAACAAAGCAGTATAGCGGGGTGCGAGTGAAATGTAGTTCTTTCTGTAACATTGACAGACCATAGCAGCCACGTTTGCTCAGCCATATCTTTGTCGTTCTTTTTAGGGCTTTAAGCACAATATTGTACAAATTGCCATGGCAGTGCGTTTCTCTCAAGTGAGCTTCATATTCCTCTTCTACTCATTTGGCTTCCAGATAGACGAGTCCGAGTAGCGCCATCTCACTGCGGAGCTGAGTCCAACATGGTTTTTAGACGTACAGTGTGAGCAGGTAGATCGCATCAGAGCGTCATGCTGAACATACATCGTGAGCTGTGAACTCACACTGTACAACGAAATTATGCTGTTTCATCGTACAGTGTGAGCTGTAGCTGCGGCAACGATTGAAAAAAATCGCACAGTTTATGCCCAGCTTAAGGAGCTAGAGGGAGAAATCTTGCTCAGTGTAATGGGACTAAAACGTAATGCCTCTAATTTAAAATTTGCATTTTATTAAATATCGATTTTATTTCAAATGCAATTAATTGCCCAGCCCCAATCTCTACTTTGAACCAATATTTAGAACCTGTTTATTCTTAACATTTCTGCTGAATTTTTAAGAGGGGATGCAAAAATGCTTTTTTTTTGGCTACTAAACGGAAAGTCTCTGCTAACCAACCGAACACCTTCCAGATAAACAGTTATAATAATCCTAATTGCCGTTGGCACTGATGGAGCTGATTAATAAGTGTTAAGAGAAACCAGAGAGGAAGCCATGGACAGTGACATGTGAGTCACTGGGTGCTTTTTTCTCCTGTTTTTAAGCGTCTCTTGGTAATTTCTTTAGGTTTTTAGGGCAGCTGCTCGTTGCTCAGCAGTCTAACAGATTACAGCTCCCACACTTTCTTCAGCGGTGACAGATTTCCAAATGCCTCAGCCACGAGGATTACAGCAGCAGGTTAGCAGGAAGAATGGATGAAACGCTCAGGTTGAGGTGAAAATATGAGACATGGGGGAAAAAAAAAGAAATTAATATAGAAGATTCATCATCAATATGCGAGCATTTAAGGAAAGGAAATAATAAAGACAGAAAGAGAAATGAAACCTTTGATCATTACTGTCTGATTATTGTCACTCTCAGCTGTTTTTAACTGAGTAAATAAGATCAATGAGGCCTATTCTGAACATCTAAACTAGAAAATAAATGGCAGCTTTGATTCCTAAATCAAGAAATATAAAAGGTCGCTTCACAAAAACACTCAGGCATCAAAGACACCTTAGTTTTAAATCAGTTTAACGCAAACATGCATGAAATATTGCACACGCTCACGTTGTGATGGCAACAGTGCAGCACTTCTTCACGTATGTAGATTTAAAACTAGTAATTAATTTAAAAAAAAAGAAAATAATAATACACCGAAGGCGACTGACCTAAAATTGGTCATTAGAATTCAAGCATCCAATCAACAGCTTATTTAAATTTCAAAGAAACAACTAGTGACGCTCAGTAAGACTCAAAAAAATATTTAACCCAAATATCAAAAAGTATTTAGAAAATTAAAAAAACTCTTATTTTTTTTAAATAATTCTACAGAAACCTGTTAAATAAACCTAACATGCTCAATATTCATTTATATAATAAACTATTTATTTGAAAAACAAAAACATCAGGTTAACGTATTTAGGATAAATAAACTTACTCAAAATGAACACTACTGAGAGTTTGAATGACTTATTATTATGCAATTAAAACAAATGACATTAAAATTACACAAATATTTAAATGTTGGGGATTATATATCTCTATATATCTGTGTGTTTATCTGCCTTCATACAGCAAACTTTGACCTTTTCTTTGCTGTTATATTGAGTTTAAGTGTTAGTTATAGAGAAAACACACTACAGGCTGCCCAGTTAGTGAGCTAAACACGAAGCCGTGAGACCGACACAACTAAAGTCAGAACAGGACAAAAGCTGCCACCATGCCATAGAGAATAGAAACATGGAGAAGGTCTAGGGAGCCAACAACCAAATCCAATCCACCAGTTTAACTCTCTGCCAAGAAATCACCAGTAAAATTCTGAGGAAATCCATAAAAAAATGTTTTTTTAAACACATTTTTTTACGCAATTCTGCCAAATGCGATACAGCTCTTGCTATGTCAACTTTTCAATGTAAATGTTGTTGATGCTGGGACTATACAAAGAAGTTGCTGCAGTCTTCTGCACAGCGAGAAAATTACTTGCACAAATCATAAAAAGAACATGAATAAAACACTGAACAAAAAACCAACAAAACAAAAAAACCAACACAGAACTGATTACTTTTGAAAGACTATTTAGAAGAGCTTTAAGGTATAGGTTATAAAAACCCTAAATTCTACCCCCCAGAACCAATAAAGTATGCTTAGTAAGAAAAACAATTGAAAATATGAGATAGTATGTTAAATTTGTACTTGATTGACAAAATAATTAAATCAAAAAAATGCCCGGGATCTTTGCAAAGAACAGTTAAAGAGATGAAGCTGTTTAATAAAAGGCCCAAAGAGAAAAGAGACATAAAAAGATCCATCAAACTAAACAGGAATATAGGAAAAATAATTTCATATAACGATTTTAGATTATAAAGGACCATTTAGCTGCTCAACTAAATACATATTTTCCAGAAATGTTAAAACCTTGATCATTAACAATGACAAATAAATAATGTAAAAATAAATCTGCATCAACAGAAGCAAGTATACAAGCACATTTTATCATCATATTATAAACTCTAAATATTTAGTAACCAATTACAGGAGCAACCAAAATGGATCGAGCAGAACCAGAACCACCACCACAGCACACCTTTTGTTATTAAAAGAGAAATAACTTCAAACAAAAGTTTAGCAGGTAATAAAACATTTCAATGACAAACCATGAAATAGCCGATTAGAAAGATTCATTTTAATAGAGATCCAACAGGAGGAGGAAACAGTAACATTATCATCACACATCCCTAACTTCTTCCACAGCAGCAATTACAGCGACAGACGTGCTGCTGCTCTGAAAAGACCAGTCAAACTCCCTGAGGAAGAGGAGGAGGAGCAGTAAGCATCTGTCTCTTCTGACAAAAAAACACGTGTTTATGAAGCTCAGAGGGATGAAGCTGGACCCCCTAACTAGATGGAAGGAGGAGAAACATCCAAACTGCCTGTTGGACAAGATGAGCCAAATGAAAACAAATCCCCTTTGAATCCTTTTCTATAACAGAAACAAATAGAGCCAAGCAAAGGAGCTGGCTGAGCATCCCCTCGTCTCTGGGGTTACTATGGTGACAGGGACAGACAACCCCAAACAGCCTCCTGTTTTCAAATGTCGCCCCAGTCGGTGTCATCACCGCAGCTCAGGGCAGATCAGGGGGTCAGTTAGACCCGCTGCAGGGAGAACTGAGCCGTGCAGAGAGAAACAGAAGCACATGTGATGGTTTATTATTAGAGCAATGGATGGATGGATGGATGGATGGATGGATGGATGGATGGATGGATGGATG
>NW_015151053.1:439479-461041 GCF_000732505.1 Cyprinodon variegatus
ATGGATGGATGGATGGATGGATGGATGGATGAATGGATGGATGGATGGATGATGGATGGATGGATGATAAACAAAGCCCACCACCTTGGCCAAACATCCCAGGTGTGTTCTAAAGCTTTTCTAAAGGTCTGAACAGTCTGATCCACTCAGGCTTCAAAGCTGAACAAACAGCAGAAAGAGGCTGGAGATCAGCAATCATCACTAATAAAACATACAACTTTGTTTACCCTTCAAGTCTGAAGATTAATACAAATAATAAACTATTCTCTAATGAAATAAACTATAATGGATTACCCATTAGTCTCAGTTAGATTACTGAACAAACCAGAACCTTAAATGTTGATCACATAGAGAAAAACCCTTTTAATGGGTCAGCTTGACTTATTGAATGATATTTAATGTAAACTATATGGGTTCCAGTTTTACCCAGAAGTTTGAAATAGTAAAATTGAACAGAAAAGGGCAGTGAAGCTGGAATTATGAGTGGAAAACAGCTAAAAATCCAATATGGCTGCCATTGGTAAAAATAAAAAAATTGCACTCTAATGATTTCAAGCCCAGCTCTTCTTCTGTTAACACAATCTACAGCTCAAAGAAGACTGCAAATTCTCAAACACATCCACAGAGAGAACCATGAATTTAGAAAAAGAAATAAAAGAACATTTTGAAATAAAGGCTTAAAGAATCTTATTTTTTTAATAAACATAGGAAACTTGAATAAAAAATAATTATTGTTTAAAAGTGGCCTCCTTTCTATATCAAATTAATATGAGAATTTCTTCAGATTATCTATATCAGCCCAAGCCCCAACACCAGTTTAAAGAGAGAGCGTATGGTTTGCAATAGCGTTGGATTTATAAGTTGTTGTTTTTTTTTTTACACTGTAAGGTGAATTGTTAATGGAAAAAAATAACAAAACTCATATTTAGCTCTTGAAGAATTAGAAAAATATTGTCAGAAGGCTTTATTTGTTGTTCATTTCAATGCATAACACTTGCTTGGTGTTGTAATCTAGCTACGAAATGTCTAATAAGCTAAAAGAAGCAAAAAAGTAGAGGTTTTGCTGAACTTAGAAAATCCCATATAAAAAAAAAAAGGTATATAATTTACTATTTAATTATTCATTAGCTTTCATTCCTGATGTATGGAAACAGGTTCCTGGGTTGGGCTAAGCCCACCAGTGTTTAGGATCCTACCAACGCCTCTGTTATAAAACAGCATTAATGTGAAGATTTACTAAATGCGTCGATTATACATCATGATGATAACATGCAACGATAAACTGACCTAAGTCGATGGAAGGCTGGTAAAATTAAACTAAAAATGCATAAAAAACGAATTATTCAAAATAAAGTCTCACTTCTGTAACTTAAAACACTCAAGCTGACGGTTATTAAAGTAAACTTTATGGGTTTAATTTTAGGAATACAAAATGACAGTAAATTGATTAGATGTTAAGTTGAAACACCTGTGCTCTCAGTGTCATAAAACATATTTGTTTCCAAATAACATATAACATATAAACCGCTTAAAATAGTAAAAAGAAAGAAAAATAATAATAAACGTACCGTTATGGATGTGTTGCGTTTTTCTCCTGTTTTTAACTTTTAGAACTAGACAAAAAACAGAAAAAATGTGGAATCAAAAACAAGTGAATAAGGATTCCTGGTCCTTTTCCAGCTGCTGTGCGCGCTCTCCAGCTCCTCAACGGTCTGATGTGAGCCGACAGCGCGTGCAGGAGAGAAGCCAACAGAGGAGGGAATCGCGCATGCGCGCTGACTCAGGTGGAGGGAACCCCCGCTCTGTCCGCCTCTCTCTCTGGTTCTATCGAACACGCCCACCTGTGGCTGCTCGCTCCAGATAAGCTTTACCAGCTTTGCCTCTTCCACAAAACATTTCAACTACAGTTAAATATTTCATCATTTATAAAGCAGTGAGGAGATTTTAATGTTTATATACAGAAACAAAAAACATCCAGAAAGTCATAAATATATAGAAGATCTTTTTTTCATGTGAACCACTGAAGAATATTTAGTTGCATCAATAATGTTTATTAGAAAGTTTCACATCATAAGTACAGGAAGCTGACTAACATTTGTGACATATGAACAGGTGCTGCAGGTGTCTGCATGATTTGACAATAGTTATTTCCTGATTTCACCTCAGGAACCGCATTGTTTAATTTAACCGCACATGCTTTCTATTGGGTGATCTGGAACCAACAATCTGCCCCATAAAAGTTTTCTTATCTTGCTGAAACACCAGCTTTAAAAGCATTTCCACACAAAACAACAAATTCTGTATATCATTTTGATATATCCTCTATATTCTAGGTGAGAAACAGCCACTGACAGTGGCGGGGGACAATTGGCCTAGTGGTTAGGGCATAGAGCTTGGAATCCTGAGGTTCTGAGTTCAAGCCCCACTTCCACACACTGCCATTCTGGCTCTCTGAGCAAAAGACTTTGGCCGTAGAAATTGTGGAAAAATGCATTTCTTCCAAGGGGAAGGATGAAATGCAGAGGACAATCTCTCCACTGTGAGATCAATAAAGTTCAGTTATTATTAGCACAATAGGAGAAACATGCCCAAAGCATGACTGACACGTCTAAAAGTTGCAAGACACTTCTGTTTTAGGATCAGAGTTTTAGACATTGATCTTGGAGAGAAATCCCCACCAAATGGATCAGAGATTTAAGGGTGAAACAGTGCACACAAGAGACTGCAGCACGAGACCTTCAATCACTACGTCTAAGAAAGAGTCAGGGTAAAACCCAGAAAGACAAGGGCAACTGTTTCTTCTTAGAAAGAAAGCATGAGGGTATTAGCAGCAATAGCTGAAGCCATGCTCCCCTCCAGGAAGGTGTCACAGCTACTGAACTTAACCTTTGACACCTGCAGATGACTGGGAGGCACAGCACCAAACAAACACCAGGGTTTCCCTGCCCTTATCTTCCACTCTCACTGACAAAAACCTTTAGAAAATCTGCTATCCTCTGCTGTACTGATCGAATCCCTTCATGGAGTAACATAAGAAAATATCTCAGCCAAGAACTACTAAAAGCATGAAAATATATTGAAGTTAATAGTTCAGTTAATAGCTGGACAACACCTTCCACCCTCTGCACCAGACTGTAGAAAAGCTGAGCAGCAGCTTTGGTAAAAAAAATTTACACCCTGTTTGTAAAAAGGAGCGCTACTGCAGGTCCTTCATCCCTGCTGCAGCAAGACTCTACCATGCAACACAAAAACGGCAATAACTTGTGCAATGGATACTGTGCAATTACTATTTGATTACCTGGGTGGAAAGTAATGAATATGAGTAATTTGTAATTTTCTGAGTAGTTTTTGAAATATGTAATTTTTACTTTTACTCGGGTAAATTTTAACCTAAGTAGTTTTACTTTGCTACATTTAAAACCCCCTCACGTTACTGAGAAATAACGTGAAATACTGAAAATAAATACTGAAAATAAAATAAAATACTGATGGTGAAAAAATTAAATGTGGCCCTGCCTTGCAATTACCCTTTTTATTGTCTCATAATCTAGTGCTGCGCTTCGGAAGATGGCAGTTGCTAATCACAACGTAGGGAGTATGGATGAGGAAAGGCCTGAAGTGTCATGATGGGTCTGTAGTGTATAAACCCACATGCAGAACACCACAGAAACGGGGTAAAAGTTTAACAGTTTATTAAAGATGCAGACACAGAAAAACAAGAGCTGGTTCTGGTACACGTCCAGGACAGCAGTCACTGAGAATCTTGATGAGGTTTAGGCAGATCACTGGAGAGGGGGAACCAATTGGGTCCAGAAACAGTGGGTTCAGCAGAGAGCTCAGCAGCAGCAGCGTCTAGCTTCAGGCTAGTGAGTTTCAGACCTTGAATGATGTCCAAGCTCTCCCATGAGAGCTGGCTGCGGAATCCAGACTGATTGTCTTCAGGTTTGGCTTCCTTGGGCAGGCAGGCAGGTTTCCAAGCAAAAGCTCCTCCAGAGCTACAGATTTTAGTTGGACTTTCCTGTGAGCAGAGAAGACAGAGGCTGGTTAGAATCTAGTTACTCTCAAGAGCAGACTGAGATTCTTAACGAGAAACAGAGGCTCAGGTTCCGCTAACCAAAACTGGTCAACACTCCGCCGAAGAGGTCAGGTCTGGCTGCTGCTTATGTAGGAGGTCTCCTGATGGGCTGATGATCCACATCATCGTGCTGGAGGCTCCAGCCCAGGAGACCCACAGCGCTCTCTGCTGGAGACAGGTGGCAGATCTCCAGATCCCAACATGAAGAGGAAACATATTCTGGAGACGAAAGCCAGAAAAACCCTTGGCCATATTTGGAAGGATTATTTGTTTTCAAATGCACAAAAGGGAACATTGTGATAACGCAGTGCAACATGTGCCTGCACAGCAAAACGGAGATTTCGGCTTTTAAAACATCAACATCCAATTTACGAAAAAATGTGGCGGTAAGTTAGTTATCATGGTGTTGTCTGTTGGGCAGTAGGATTGAAAATAGTTTGCACTTTATGGTTCAGGCTGTGACTGTCCTTGTGCTGTGAGGAATTATGTTCCTTAGCCAAGTTGATCTTTTGCAAGTGTGGATGTTCACTGAAATACGCCTTGAAATCGATTAAAACACCTTGTGCTCAATTCGATTCATGACTCATGGTTTTTTTGCACTACATAACTCAAAGTAACAAAGTAACTTTTACTCAAATTACATTTTAAATGAAGTAATTTTTTACTTTTACTTGAGTTAAATTTGAGATGGGCAATTTTACTTTTACTCTGAGTAGAATTTAGGCAAAGTAAAGATACTTTTACTCAATTACAATTTTTTAGTACTCTTTCCACCTCTGTTGATTACTTGATTTGCCTGAAAAGCCGGGGCGATAGAAAAGAAGGAGAAGGCGATGAGAAAAGAGAGCAGAGAAAGTGTGGACTGCTGGAAGAACTGTGGTGAACTGGCGACAGAAAAATAAAATGGCGTGCTCAAAGATGACCCTGCACATTTAGAGTATGTTTGTCTCAACCTGCTGCTGTGAAGCAGGATTCTCCACCATGAACAGAATCAAAAATAAATAAGGATCAAGGCTAACGAGTGAGCACTTTGATATGTGCTTTAGAATGGCTTAGTCTCCATTCAAACCAGGTTTAAAGCCTTGCAGGGCAGCATAAAGCCCACTGCCAACATTAAGACAGAAAAAAGAAAGAAAACAAAAACAAAAGGTCAGTTCAGGTGTTTTATTAAATATGGAAAATCAGGAAATTGTCTATTTACCAAACTGAAAGATTGTTCTCAACTTAGAAAAAACACTTTTTGAAGTAGAGAACAACGTTTTTTTTATATATATGTAGTTTTTTTTATTTAAAAATTCAATGTATTGATTATAACATGGATGCATAAAAAAACAAATTTATTTCAGTGTTAAATTCTTTTTAAAGTAACAGATTCTAATTAAAATTGTCTCCGGACCTTCACTGGTTGATGATTTTCTTTATTCGCACCCTGATTTTTAATTGGTTAACCCTGGTATATACGTAGTGTATATATCCCATGCATCTTTTTCCTCCTTTGGCACATTCTTCTTCTTAACTATTTGAGCTGATGTAACGAGTACATTTCTCCACTGTGAGATCAATAAAGTCAATCAATCAATCAATTAAACCAATAATGGTTATAATGTCAACAGACACAAAGAGTTTATTGGGCTTTTAGTCTTGCCAAGTTCATAAACTCTTTTCTCTTTGGGTCTGATGTGACTCTTTGTCCCAAACTTTCTCCAAGTAGATAATGAGGCAGTGGAGTGTTGAAGGAAATGCGCCAGGATGCAGTCATTCACAGACTCCAACTGACAAACAGTGGCGCAGGCTGTTGTTGTTGCCGGGTGGATAATCGTCTGTTTCTAAAGCAATCAGAGCAGCGGAGGCTCAGACAGACCAGAGCTTTGGTCTAAAAATCACTGCATTCATCCTGTGTTTAAAGACAGACCAACTCTACGACACTCTGATGAAGCTCAGCATCGGGTTTAAACCCTGCATTAGGATTTTGTTTTTCTGTTTTTGTGGAACATTAAAAAAAGCCTCCAGATTGGCACCGCTGTTTTATTTTTAGATTCTGTTCCCTGATTAATGCTGAATCATGTTGATGACTCACTGGAATCCCCTTTTATCCCAGACCTTCAAACTGCAGACTAATTGTGGTCATTATAGGCATTCATGTAGATGCTTTTTCATTGGATGTGTCTCAGACCTTTAATGATAAAGCAAATATACACCTACGGCCACTTTATTAGGTACAATATTTTGTTTATGCAAGTACAAAATCAGCAGTAATGAATGCACTTAGTGTAGGGATCTAAACAGAGAACTAAAGTGGGGCAGAGCGAAGATGTAGGCGACTCTGAACTGGTTTGAGCAGGTCAGGCATTGCTGATCTGCTGGGATTTCTATACACAAGCATTTCTGAACGGTCAGACAAAGAGAAGACATCCAGAGAGCAGCTGTTCTGGGCGTAAAGAACACCTTGTTGATGTCAGAAAATAGAGGGACGGGTTCAAAATGATGGAAAGGCAACAAAAGCTCAGATAGCCTCTCATTATAACCAGAGTATGCAGGAAGCAATCTCTGAAGTGAACAAACAACCTGCAGAACCTCAAAACGGATCAGTTTCACTGTTTTTACCTTCAAATACACCATCTTTAGGGCTGCATTGTGATATAAATGGAAACTCGTTGCTCAGAATATGAAGGTCCTGTGTTAGAATCCCAGCATGGGTCTTTCTAGTTGGCTGTTTGCAGTGGTAGAATGTAACAAAGTACATTTACTTGATTATTGTACTTAAGTACTTTTTTTGAGTACCCTTTACTTTACTTGAGTCCTTCTTTTGTGGGGGTACCAATATATTTCAGAGTCAAAAATTGTCCTTTCTACTCCACTACATTACTAGGAAGTTGCTTGTTCCTTTTGGCTCAGCTTAGCTCTGTAATCCACTGTTTCTATTTTATTTTAATGCAATTTCAACGATCAAGACACGTAGCAGCCCAGTAGGAGTGAAATTGGACACTATTGTTTTAGAGATTTGCAAGACATTCCACAGATGTGAGAAACTCAGAGCAGATATTAGTAGTTGAGAATGTTATTAAGGCGGCAATTGTTGCCATGTGGCCAAGTTTTTTAGTAGGATGAGATCTAGAATCAGATTTGCAGTTTATTTGTGGTAATGGATTAAACCTTAACCCTCTATCTTATAGTGAAGTGTGAGGAGGATTGGGACACTCCTGTTTTCCTTTTTTGTGTTTCCAAATACAAAGTTATAATCAAAATAACTGCCCTTATTTTTTGGGACGCTTTTATGCCGAAGTTCTTTCCAGGAGGTGATGAATCTGCAGTAGGTTCTATGCATGAATTTATCAGGGTGTTTCTGAAAATTACAAGGTTCTTTAAAATTAATCTGAAAAATATACAGAAATGTACTCATATTCAAAAACTTAATTCTTATTATTAATTACTTCAGTAATATTAAAGCTACAGTGTGTAATAATTACAGGGATATACAGTCAGAAATGTAATATATTATACATAACTATGTTATTTATCATCATCTACGAGCTCAGCCTCTTAACCTTAATATTTGCGTTGCCTTAGAATTCGTTATTTATAATTACATAGGAGCGGGTCTCGCAGCCATGGAGGCAGACATCTTTGCGCTACGGCAGCGCAGAGCCAACAAACTAGAGATTGCGAGATCGCCCATTACGGGTATATTTATTATCTTAAGTCTACATGAAATCTATACCCTACACAGACTAATGAAATACTATCTGTAAAGTTATCTATGTAAACAAACCTCATCACTTGAGAAGGTAGGTGATGCGGACGTCGTGGAAGACATTTTGTCCCGTAACGCTCGCCGTACTGTTGGGGGGGAGAAGCGGTGGGGGGGAGATGTTCATGTTGCTGCGGTCTGCAGTCTGGACGTTAGATGTCGCTGAAAATTACACACTGTAGCTTTAAATGCATGTACTTTTAAATACTTAAGCATTTTCAACAGTGAGTATTTCAATAATTTAACTTGAGTGGATTTTTGATTAAGTAAATTTTACTTGTAGTTAAGTAAGATTGACTATGAGTATCAATACTTTTACTCAAGTACTAATGTTGACCACTACTGACTGTTTGTCTCTGTGTTGTACTGTAGAGTAGAGCCCCCACCTCCCCCATAATTACTGTGTTCAGACGCCTGCTTTCCCCATCAGAGACCAAAAGGACAGATTTAGACAATGTTAGATATATTATTTTCTTCATGGTGTTGTATTATAATGTGATTTTAAACCTATATTTCATATATATATATATATTTCTTGTTTTGTTTTTTTTGGAAGAAACAAGATTAAAAGCACTAATATCTTAATGTGTAGTACAAATGATGAACATTTGATTAGGAATAATGATTAAATTGTAAGGTTTCAAATAGTTGTCACAAAAGAAAGTCATTTATTTTTTAGATCCACCTCTCTGTGAAGTTTTTCTTCCCTAAGAGAAAACGGTTTATCATGGCAACCCTGTAAAACTGCTTTAACATCTAAAGGGAGCTGTTAGCACAGAGCAAATGGAAATACTGTTAAAGCAAATCTATTTCACTCTCAATCAAACGTAACAGTTTGGGAAAATTGGAACCTCCTTAAATGATCCTTGACTTCTAGGAAACAGGAGGGGGTGTTTGCATTTATTTAGCCACTTTCAGGAAAGTAGGTTCCCATTTTCACACCAAAAGATTTTTGATTTTTTTTCTTTGCAGTGCAGTTTAGACGTCAAAGTGAAAGCTAGGATGAGGGGGGAGAAAAACCCAAACTGTATGATAGCGGAAAGTACCTGAAAACCAGTGAGATTAACAGCTAAGTTTAACATTATAATGCAGCTGATGGAAAAAGTGCATTTAGCAGGATAAACACATCAATACCCAAAAAATGGTGCATTCTTGTCTCCTTTCTTTCATATCTTACTGCTAAGTGTATCCAGGAAATGATACAGATACATCCACAGCTTATGCTAGAAATTCCTTAAAACAACCATTCCTGCTGTCGATGCTGCAAAACTGTTTTGGAAAAAAATAAATTACCCGGATGAAAACCCCTATCAGGGTAAAATACCAAAGCAAACAGGCGGATCAGCTGCTTCAACCAGTTAAACAATAACCCTGATGAACCCTTTAAAAAGCTGAGATTAAGGGAAACAACAGAAATGTGCCACACAGATGACTTTTTATGCATGTTTTAAAAAGCAGATATGATGAAAAGCTTAAAAGATTCAACCCTAAGGTTTAATAAAAAAAAGACAAAATATTATAATTTGTTCAAAAATATTTTTATCAACATTTTACCAAAAAATTTATTTTGCAAAATAAGTTCAGGTGTCAAAGAAAGACAAACAAATCCCCAGTTTGATTTGAAAAGTGATTTATACTGAAGCAAGAATGTAAGAAAATCAACCAATGACAAAGTATTCCAGAAAATCTTTGGGATTTACATTTTATTATATAAAAAAATAGAATCAAGCAGTTTAAATCTGCCAGATTCCCTCTCTGACTGCACCTTTATAACCTATAAATCTAATCTAATCTCGTCTATAAGGTGCCATTTATTTAAGGCAGCTCGGTGTCAGAAACTGGCAGCTTAAGCATCACTAAGCTGGAACTTTATTGCACAAAAAGATCCACAGTCGTTGCATAGATGGTAGTTTTTTTGTGGTAAACCAGAAAAAAAATGGAATAACATTCATATGAATACAGGAACAACAAGAAAATAATCAGTTATCATGAGTTACAGGTAAAGCAGATTCAAGTTTGAAATCAAGTGAATAAGCAAAACAACTTAGATTGCAAAACAATTTAAATAAACCCTAACTTTTAACATAAATCATAAATATCCGAGTCTCCATTTGGTCCCAGACATATAAAGCACAGTTTTTCAGCAAACCTTTCAAAGGTTTGAGTAAAGAAAAATTGCTCAGATAACATCCTGGTCTTAAGAAAATAAAACAACAATATATTCCCAAACAGAGAAAGCCTTGTAAAGCCATTTACCAAGCAGAGTGTGACTGTATGAGAAAGAGCCAAGGGGGGCCATCATATTATTACAAAAAGATAGAAACACCTGAACGTGGACGGTGTTTTTCAGCACATAAGGATATAGTGGCGATTTCATCATGTAGTTTAGAGCAGGAGAGATCCACAGAGGTTCTAAAACACGTCCTTAATGATGCAAGGGGTGCTTCAGTCTCCTGAAACTTAAAGCTAGAGTGTTGAAATGAACAGTATACCAAGCTCTGAGCCAAACTTTAAGCAATGTCGAAAAGAGAATTGTGTTAGATCACCAAGGCCATGGTGCAACTGTAAGCTGATGGGATCTTTGCTGGAAGGGGCTCCCAAAGTGTCCTGCTGGGTAACTGAACAAAACCACTCACACTGGTTTTGTTTTTAAGACAAAAACAAACATGCTGTAGTTATGGCAGCAGTTGGATTGTCTAAACTCTTAAAAAGTTTTCAAAATTTGCTGCAAACCAACCATTCTTAGAATTCACAAAACCCATAAAAGGGGCTTCATCCAGGGAAGGCCTACCTAACCTCAAGGCATAAACTCTTCATTTTCCCCTACTAAGTTAATAGATTGTCTAATGAAACATTAGAAAGAAATTATTTCTCCCAATTATACGGAAAACCGCTGTTAAAGTAAACCTTTATCAAGCTACAAAGACGGTAACATCGTCAGCGTATAGTGAAATTTTTGGTCCGATTTTTGGTTTGTAGCAAATAATCACCTGCATCTTTTTAATATTAGACCAGATAAACTAATCTAGAACAAATAAAGAAAATAAACTTTTCAAACTTACATCCAATAATTATTAAAGGTGCGAGAAGCTGTGCAGTTTTCTGATGGTTAAAGAGATTCATCGATAAGATTTGGCTACAGAATGAAACATTGAAGTAGAAAAGCTTCAAGAAAGTGGATACAAAAAAAAGTATTGATATATTATAAAACATTGTGGAAAATCCTGCAGCAATGTTTCTTCTGGTGGATGTCAGAAGAAGATATTCAAGAATTGAGACGACCAAAAAGATAGATTTTAGTCTTTGGTCCACTTAGATGAGCGCTAGCGATGCTAAATCTGATCCTAGCGAGTTGAAAATAAACCTCAAAACTTTGGCATCAAAGAAGTCCAGCTGAGATATGGCTTTAATCCACTGTACATTAAGAGTTGGTATAAAATAAACCACTAGTGGTCAAAAAGAAAAAAGGTTTTAAAGCTGAGAAGTTGGATTCACAGGTTCTGATATTTCCTAACAGAACATTTACTTCCCTTGTGTTTCCGCTCAGGATTAATATAATTTCCCTCTATCATCATTTATTCATATACTTTGAATGGCTTTTCTCCTTTTGGGTTAATTTTTTAAAAGCTGTATTTCTGTGTTTTTTTTAGAGGTAAAAGTAGCAAATTAATTCTGTGTGAATGTTTAGTTTTCCAATAAGGGAAACGTAAACAGAAGGGCGGGCTTTAATCGGCTGAGGATTCAGATCCGCTAATCCACTCTCGACTTGTTTTCCAGCTGTGTTTTTCAGGGACCTTTTGTGAGTTTCTGACTGCAGCGGCAGCAGATTTTTAAAGTTCAAAGAAAAGCTTAGTGCCTCACAAAGGATTAGGTGGAATCAGTGAACGACGCAGCGAGACGGATCCAGGAAACAAAGAGGGCCGTGTTTTCAACAACGCTCCGCTTTCTTCACAAAATACATTCTTAAATAATTCAAAAATCAAGAACTTTTAATTTTACAATTACCCAAATGTCCCATTGACCCAGAAATAAATTACTTTTCTTCAAACTAACAGCGTCCAGAGCATTAAGCCACCAGAGCCTTTTGCACCCCTCTTAAAGTCACTTAAACTGATCCCACAGAGTGTCAACTCTCCTCCAGCCAGGAGGGGGCGTCCTCAGTAGAGTTGTTGAGGTGTTCCACTGCCTGCTCCATGTTTTTCTCCAGAAAACTGTGGCAGGACATGCAGTGGGCGGCGACGGCGCTGTGGAGCAGCCATAGCTGGTTGTGGAGGACTTTCACCTGACAGACAAATGAGGAGGTAGAGGTCAGGTCTGTTGCTTAATTTGAATCCCTTCACATTAAATAACCAATAAACAGGTAGAGTGACTGTATTTGTCCATCAGGCCATAACCCTCTCACCCTGTTCTCCTCCAGCAGCTTGACTTTGACGGACAGATCGTCTCGGACCTTCTGGTACCGCTCCCTCTGGCCCTGGAAGGTTTTCTGGGCCTGTTCCAGTTTAGGCAGGGTGTTGGCGTCCCGTGGGCCCATGTTCAGCTCCTCCAGGTCCACTCGGTACGCATCGTACTCGATCCTGGACGTCAGAGGGTTGACACGGTGGGAAAAAGGAGCACAAACGTTACGTTTCTAAACATTCCTCAACAGACATCAGTGGCGAAGGATTGAGAAAACCTGCCAAGTCATTTTAGTTTTCCAGATAAAGTTTCCACCAGTTATGCTCACCACATGTAAACAAGCCGAAAAAGTCTTAAAGGAATAGTCTCAAACAAAAAATTTAAGCCATTAATAATCTCACAGCGTTGAACATGTTATAAATTGATGTTTATCCCTACAGTGCCTACATAATCCTACATTCAAAATATGAATACAATCGTTTTTAATACACAGCACGCTCAAATATCTATGAGTGGTTCCCAAAGAGGGGACACCTCCCCCTAGGGGGGGATTAGTGTAATTGCAGGAAGAGAATGGTACAAAATAACTCCATAAACCACAAATTTTAAGAAGAAATTAAAACTATACACACACTGATAGCAATTTGGAATTCTGACACACCATGGAATAGATAATTAAACTAAAAATAATTCCTCTTTGAAAGAACCGAGTGAAGTTGGCCCCCCCCACCTTCTTGAAATCAGACAAAATTAGTGTCAGACGTTGTGTGCTACGTTTGTGCCGAAAAAAATTTCGTTTGTGCCGCTATCGTTTTAAAGATATAAAGAAATATTTCTAGAGGTCATGAAAGGTCAACCAGCCCCCCTACCTTCTTCAAATCAGAGGAAATGGGTGTCAATTAACTCAGCTCCGTTTGTGCTGGTTTGTGCAGCAAAAATTTTCATTTGTGCTGCTTTGGCTTTGAAGATATTAATGAAAATGTAAAGGTCAAAAGGTCAACCAGCCCCCCCACCTTCTTCAAATTAGACAAAATTGGTGTCAAACGTTTGTGCAGCAAAAATGTTTGTTTGTGCCGCTATCATTTTAAAGATATAAAGAAATGTTTTCTAGATGTCATCAAAGGTCAACCAGCCCCCCCCCCCCAACTTCTTCAAATCAGACAAAATGGGTGTCAATTGTAGAAGCCATCAAAGGTCAGTGAACATTTGTTCATTCTGAAACTCTGAATTTCATATAAATTATAAGTTGCTAACCCATGATTATATCATTTTAACCTGTAAAAAAACGATAGCGGCACAAACGAACATTTTTGCTGCACAAACGTAGCACATAAATTTTGTCTAATTTGAAGAGGGTGGGGGGGCTAACTTCACTCAGATCTTTGAAAGTGGTAGTTCGGCGATTTAAAGGAGATTTTAGTTTATTCTATTGCAATGTTTTACTGCAGTAAAATTTTCTTTGGTCAGACATGGAAATGATTGGTTGGAGGGGTAGTGAACACTTAAATCACAGGGAGACCAAGCAAGAAACGTTTTGGAACCACTGATCTACTTTAACAGGAATAAATAATTGGTTGCTATAAATTTGAATTTTAGGCTATATAATTATGTTTTTTACATTTGATAACAAGTAACTATCATAGGTTTATAAGGTAATTTAATCTGTTTTGTAAAGTGCATTACTTTATTTTAAAAATGTTTCTAACAACATCAGCTTTGTACATTTAATGAGTGAGGAAATAAAGTCCTTTGTCATTTTTTTAATAATATTTCCGTTTGGCCTGTGAGTAGAGAGAAGCGCCCCCTCAGAGGGCATCTTCTGCACTGCTGCTAATATATAACAATGAGGTCAACATGCTTGTTTTCTTGTCAAAAATGTAGAACTTTGGTACAGTGGAAATAGTTTCCTCTTTTTCAGCTATTCTGACTGTGTTATGAGATATAATAGTTATTTTTTTAACCGTAATACGTTTATCTGAATGTGCAGGGCTGAAGAGACTGAAAACTGGGGCAGAGATTTTTTTTTTTTTTTTTATGGGAAGCAAACGGGTCCACTGGAAGAGAGAATTCTCATGTTTTACTCTTTTATTTTGTATTTGTTGTGATGAAATAAAACCGCTAACAGACGGAGCCACCTGTAAACACAGTAAAAAAAACCAAAAAAAAAAAGCCAGTAAAAACAGNCTTCGTTGATCTGATTGGTTTATTTGGCCCGTCTATCACCAACATAGGCCAATCAGCTAACCAGTATTTTCGCCCCTTCCCAAAATTTCTTCAACGGAAGGTTTCAAGATGGATATGCGGAGCAAATCCATCTGGCGGAGTCAGGTTAGCCTTCTAATGGCATTTTAGCTAAAGCAATTTTATCAAAAAACAAAATTATGATCACAAATAAGGAATAGTTGTATTAATACCAAAAAAGGGAAAAGGTTTTTTTTACTTTTTTGGAATGACTATGACGTGGATGACAGAAAATCTTCTCCAGCGTAGCTTTATTAACCATGTGAAAGGAGTTTTAATGGGCCCCCAAGAACTTGGGGCCCTTGGCAACTGCCTGGTTATCCCCATTGGTAAATCCACCCCTGTTTGTTCATATCATAAAGCTTCTACATCAAACTAAAAAGAAATCCTGATGACTCTGTGGAAATGCTGCTCACACTACATTATCATACTCCTTCCTTATGCACTACATTTCCCAGCATGCCCTCATGTTCAGCCCCTCCTCTTTGCTTCTTTGCTGTGAAAGCTGAGTGTAAGGATCCGGTGTGTGTATAGGCTCCACCCACCTGGCAACCTCGTATTGTTTGGCGCTGATCATGGTGTCCTCGATGGTTTTGTTCACCAGCGTGTCCATGTCAGAGGTGAAGGAGTTGATGGCCGAGGTGAGAGTGTCGGTGCTCTTGGACAGAAACTTCTGGGCCTCGGCGTTCATGCCAAACTCCACCTGCAGACGCGTTACGTGAAGTTTAGCGCGGTAAATCTGACTGAGTCAGGGTGGTGATGATGAGGAGGATGTGTTTTGTGTTTTTTTAGGACTCACATGGAGGTTCTTGGATTTGAAGCTAAGCTCGTTGAAGGTTTCCCCCAGAGCCTTCTCGATGAGAGAGAAGTAAGCAAACTGACTGGCCAGCGTCTGAGCCAGCTTGGTCATGTTGTCGTAGCGCTGCCGGTCATCCTTCAGCAGCTCCAGCCGCGGCTCCAGGTCCAGGTCCACCGTACGGGAGCCTCTGCCCAGCTTCTCAGCCAGAGCCTGCCGGGTAAACTGCAACAGAGGAGACGTCGCTAGCAACCAGACCTGCTATCCTAGGATAAACCTGCTACTTTAAGCTCCGCCCACCTTGTATTTACTGATGCTCCACTTGCGGACCCTCTCCAGCTTCTCACTGGCTAGGTTTCTGTTGCCGGCTTCAATGACTACGGGTCCACCGTTGGGTTTCTGTGGCGTGACGGCGACCTCTGGAGACTGAGGTTCTGAAAGATGACCACCGGCTTTCAGAAACGAGGAAACTCGTTTAAACCAGATTCATTAAATGCTAATCCTGCAGACGAAGGTCCACGCCTCAGATCCAGCGTTTACCTTCACTCTGCTGTGGTTCTGCAGGGACTTCTGCAGCCTTAGCTGATCCCTCCGTTGTGCTTTCTTCTGTGTGGTTGCAGTTGCTGTTTGCTTCCTGTAGAGGGAGCTGTAGAGGGCAAACAGGCCATGACAGTTTCCATTAACCACAAATTAGCCACTCAGATTAACTTGACCCTGACAAACATTTACATGCATATCTAATGAATTGTCAATCAGCCTAAACATCCGTTCACTGGATTACAATCCTTTGAAATCTGGATCAGAATATTCTGACTAACCAACAGTACTGACCCCAATATAGGAGCACCCCTAATTATAAGAAAAAAATTATTTATATGGTTTAAAGAAACTATTTCATATTGAAGTGCTAAGAATTTCATTGAAATAATATTGTACTGAAAGATTTGTGTAATTAAATTTAATTGAAATCTCGTAACACTTCAACTCAAATGCAATCTGAACTTAGCTCCTGAACGTCTCACAAACCTGCATGAGGTTTAGGGCTGTGTATACTCCCGCAGCAGCGTGTCGCAGTTAGCTTGTCGCAGGCATGAAGCAGATATTTTTTTTTTATTTTGAAGCGTGTATACGGGCATCCAGTGACACACAGTTCACCCGTGAGTGTTCCCTAAAATCTGACCATGGCGCTGCGTGTTTTGGCTGTTTGATACCTTACCGGCTTGTTTTGTTTTTATGACCGCCATTGTGGAAAACGACTCATGAAGATGGAGCAGCTAGAAGAGCGAGGTGTGCGAGAACGCTGGGACCCTTTTTCCACCTGGATCCTCACACTTTTTTGCTCTCATGTCCCTCCGTTGCAGCACAAACTTGCCCCCACCACCTCGGCCGTATCCAGACCCACAGCTAGTTGGTGACTGTCGACTCCCTCTTGTGTTGTGGCGTGGAATAGCATAGCGCAGACCATGCTTCAATATTGGGCGCAAATCAAAAATACCTGCGACAAGCTCACTGCGACACACTGCTGCGGGAGGATAAGCAGCCCTTTATACTCACAGACGTCCTCTGCTTCGCTGCGCTCGCTGTCACTTCTACTCTCACCTGCAGCTCTGCTATTTTTTGATAAGCTGTCTTGTGTTAATCGCATTTTTCTTGTCTTTTGGAGCGTGCCTTCTCTCCCATCACTCTGTAACTCCACATTTCTTTACTCCCTGACAGTTGTTTGATGCCTCCGCTGCATTGACAAACATTATTTTAAAATTGGCGTCAAAACTCGGCCTCAAATGTCTGCAAACCTCTCTGTCTATTGATCGAGTGACTTTCCATTTGCAGCATCCTTGTCACTTCTTCTTCTCTGTGAATCAGGAAATTGTCTATATACCAAACTAAAGGATTGTTGTTCTCTACTTCAAAAAACACTTTAGATTTAAAAATGGAAAATTTTTATTTTATTTTTTTATTTTTATGTTTTTATTTCAAAAGTCTAACATTGTTTAACAGTGATGCATAAAAACCTGATTTTATTTCAGTGTTAAATTCTGTTTAAAGTAACAGATTATAATAAAAAAATGTCTCCGGACCTTTTCTGGTTGAGGATTTTCTTTATTCGGACCCTGCTGATTTTTAATTGGTGACCCCTGGTCTAGTCAAAGTGCAGACCTAAACTCACTGGAATATTTTCCAAGCCTCAGAAATAGATGATGGTGGACATCCTCTGTGCTGTCATAGCGACAATGCACCAAAGACTTACAGCTGTAATCAAAGCAGAAGGTGGTTCTACAAGAAATGCACACCGCACTTTCCAGATTTGTTTTTAAAAAGCATTTTGAAGACACGCATCGACAAAAAACAAACCTTAAACCAAGGGTCCCAGATATGAACTTAACATTAACTGACTGTAAATAGACCAAAATCTTTCTCCAACTACTCTCTAATCTCTAATTTCCAACTGTCTGTGAACGCACCCTAATTTAAACAACAAGTTGTTGTTTACAAGTTGTCTAATTTAAACAACAAGTTGTTTAAATTAGAAGTGTTTTATTATGAAGGGTCGCCACAGCTAACCAATCAAGAACCGAATCAGAAGCAGCTGGGCTGCCGTGTCTGCTCCCTGCTGTCAAATGTCCAGGGGTCAGAGGTCACAGAAACAGCCGTCTGACAGATGTTGGTAGTTTGGATTCTGAAACAGGTCAAGTTTGTCCTCACAACAACACAAAGACCCGCCCACAGCTGCGGAGGGCTCAGAGGACATGGGATCGTAGCTGCAGCGTCGCATCATGGAGACAGAGGAGCAGCGGATGACGCAGAGAGCGACTCAGCAAAGGTTACATCCAACCGGATTGTTGATCGCTTTTTAAGGCATTCATTGTCTTTTTTCCTTCTGTCTCAGTTTTAAACCAGCATTCTCGTGAACTCTCACCTTTGGAGGGAGTTCTTCTCCTTCCTCGGTGGCGTTGGACGCTGCAGAGACGTTGGATGCCGCAGTGACATTGGACGTTGCACTGGCGTTGGACGTTGCACTGGCGTTGGATGTTGCAGTGGCGTTGGACGCCGCAGTGGCGTTGGACGCCGCAGTGGCGTCTTCTTTCTCATCCATTGCCTCCATCATTTTGGACTCGTCTGGAACAACAAGCAGTCAGCTACATTTTCATAAATCTGACTTCAAACTTTTTATATAGAGGCCTGTGATTCTCCACCTCCTCCCCTAAATGACCAAAACCAGAAGATGACAATATAATAAAAAAAGGACGAAAAATAAAAACATTATATAGGATGAAAATTAGGCTTCAGATATCAGGGAGATTAATGTCAAACTACCAAAATCTGTGAACGGTTAAGGTCGTATTTGCTGTCACGTATTTAATCTGTAATTATAAATAAAAAAAAATCTTTAAAAATTATTAGAAAATAAACATTTTTCCCCTTTTGTAAACCTTTTTACATTTAAACGCCCCACAATGTTTCAGACTTTAGTTTCTAAAGTTTTTCCTGCATGTTTTAATCTGAATAGAAAACCTTCAGGATGAACCGTTTAAAAGAAACTGGATGGAGAATAAAAAGCTTTCATTAAATTTTTTATAGCAAATAAGGATTTTTATTTATATTCATTTAATTAAATATTATTCATAAAGAATTTCTCGCAAGGGATTAATAAAGCAATTCTGATTCTGGTTAATTAATGTCATTAAAAGTACAGCCTTTGCTGCAGGAACTACATTTTATTTACATATTTTCTTAGTAAAAACAGAAAAAGGTGGAATCTTTTTATTTTGTTATTTAAATGATCAATGAGTCACAGATGAAAACTATTTCCCACTCATATTGCTCTTTCCTCATTTTTCTGAATAATCCTATAAGCCCAAAACATCACGTTCTTTGTCTCCCTCCAGTGGCCTAGAAAGGTATTACACCAATATCTGTATCCAGGTTTGTTCATCTCATCCAATCTTATAACTTTAAACGCATCCTGCAGCCTGAACAATGGTATAAATATTCGGAAGCAGAAACTAAAGTAGCTCTCGGGCCCCTGACCTCTTAGGGGCCCCGTCACTGACACCTGGTTGGCCCCCTTCGCAATTGTGGACTAGGACGTCTGATTGCCATAGAAACATGACACGAATACCAAAGCAGACAGTGGTGCTTTTAATTACTATGTTATTAACTGTGTTAGTTCATTAGATGGTTAGTAAAAAAAATACATTCATATAATATGTTCCAAACCGCAATAGAGATATTAAAATAATGATGTATTTGAGTATTCAAGTTTTTAACAATACGACTTGGAATTATGGGTAATCCAGAGTGTTGTACTTCATATGGGGCCCACCCAGATAATGTTGCTTACGGGCCTATTGTTGTGTTGTTACGCCATTGAGCCTGAAAAACAATTCTCATCACTTCTAAGAGCAAAGGCTGGTGGGATGCGAAGAAAACGAAGCTAAAACTCAGAGAATGAAGAATAGAAAACTCACATATTCACTGCAAAAAAAATCTAAATCTAGATAAGTTATTTTTTCTTAAAATAAGTGCATTTGTTCTTGAATTGAGGAGATAAAAGAGACATCTTGCCAATGGAACAAGACACTTTAGATTTAAAATAAGAAAAAACAATTGCATTGTCTTCTTTCAAGTGAATATTATCTAATAATCTTATTTTAAGAGTAAAAATCATCTCATTTACCTACTCAAATCAAGGATAAATACACTTAATTTAAGACATTTGTATTTATTTCTAGATCATTTTTCCAGTGTTGACCCTGTGAGTCAGAGGCAGCCTGTAAAACCCTGCAGTTATGATGGGTTAATATGGGGCCAAAATTGTTGCTTTATTATTTACAAATGTGTGTGGAGAGTTGTGTGTCTGTATCTCAATTTGTGCGTGTGCAGGGGGATTTGAAAATGTGTAAATGAAACTGTAAATGTGTGAGGAGATTTGTGTGTCTGTACAACAATCTGCAAATGTGCAAAACTACTTGTGTGTGTGTAATCTGGTTTGCAAATGTGCAAAAAATCCACAAATCTGTCTTCAGATCTACAAATCTGTAGTAAGATTTGCAAATGTGTAGAACAATCTGTAAGCACACACAGAGACAGCTGTGTCCGAAGTATTTTCGCTTCAACACCCAGAAATACAGACACATCATTGGTAACAAGTCCAGCGGTTTCTCGTTGGCTCTCTTTTCACACGTGATTTTTGCTACACTTCTGCCGTGTGAGATGCACAAATGCGTAAAAGGATTTGTATCTGTAATATCTGGATTTGCTGCCCTGGGCGGAGGCTCACAGGCTGCAGCAGGGCCGAGCTGAATTTGTGGCAGTGGCTGCGTTGCAGCAGTTCCGGTGGCTCGTCACTTTTTTTTGGTATTTTTCCTGCCGTTTTTCGGCAAATGCCTTATTTATAGTACTTCTAACTAGATTGTTTTTTTTTTCTCTTACCCCGCAGATTGTTGTACAGACACACAAATCTCCTCACACATTTACAGTTTCATTTACACATTGTCAAATCCCCCTGCACACGCACAAATCAAGATACAGATATACAACTCTCCACACACATTTGTAAATAATAAAGCAACAATTTTGGCCCCATAGGTTAATATATGCCTTCATTAACAGGACGGCGCTGAGGTAACGTCTTCGCCACAGAGGTCATGCTCAAGACCCGTGGGCTGAATCTGGAACCTCATGAGAGAAAAAAACGTCCCAAAAAAATAAGCAGAGACAGACTGATATTTTTGGCCAGTATTAGCATTTCTTTGTTGTATTAACATCAGCTGATACACGTGATTAATTGGTGCGTTCAGCAGCCATGCTTTAAGATCACCTGAAGTGGATGCATTCGCATTCCCTCCATTTGCAGCAATTTACTATTTTGTTGGATTTGCTTAAAAATCTTTCATTTTTTCTGTTTAAACTGAGACTTGTGTAACATTTTTTAACCATTATGTCATTTTTTTACCATGTTAACGGAGAAAGAAAAAGAAATATCAACTTTATGAATCAATCAAAAAACATCTGTAGAAATAATCAGCCTTTTAAATAAAACCCTGTATGGGTCCATTTCTGAAACGGAGGCATATCTTCTTTTATAGAGGAGCACCGATGGAAAGTTTCAGGCCGATCGCAGAGTCCCGATCTTTAAAAAGCCTGACATGCCTGTCAGTTGTTATAAAATCACAAGAATCCTTTAATGTTTCCATCTTTTCTTACTGAAAAGCATTAATCAGTACCTGTGAAAAGATTAAAACTTCTGAAATGACTGCTCTGAAATAGAAATAAAACTTTAGAGCATCTATTTTCAGACCTT
>NW_015151053.1:463179-464797 GCF_000732505.1 Cyprinodon variegatus
ACTGAGCCTGGTTCTGCTAGAGGTTTCGTCCTGTTAAAAGGGAGTTTTTCCTCTCCACTGTCGCTACAAGCATGCTTAGTGTGAGGGATTGCATACAAGTCAATGAGTCGATGCAAATCAACTGGTTTTCCTTAGATAGAAAACTTTGAATCAGTTTTTAAGACCTCTTTTAAAGAGCTGATGCTGCTGAAGTGGCCTGATATGATGCACCTTCCTGTCAGCGGTTATAAAGAAAAGACTTTACTGTATGTTTGCTGAGCTCTGACCTCATCTCTGATGAGCCAATAAAACTGAAAACTCTGACCTTTGACCTACAAACTATTCCTGGTGAAAAGATCCATTGTATTGCAGCCACCATGTGCAGCACACATACCTGACAGCACAAACTGTGCGGAAGATGTTTGGACTTCCGCACAGAGCTTCTAAACTAAACCATAGAAGCTGTGTTAACTTCAATAATGCTTGGAAACTTTAAACTCACACCTGTATGCTCTTTATTCAGCCTTATGCTCAGCAGGAAGCACAGCACGCTGGATTTCACTGTTCACTTCTGTTTTTGTCTTTATTTTCTGCTGTTTTGCGCTTATTTTCACAATATCCTGCAGATAGATCATATTTAGATACTATAAAAACACAGAGAGAAGCAGCCTGCAGCAAAGACAGTTTACCTTTAAATAAATCTACAAAAATCACCTCATATCAGACAATTATGTGTCTAACTATGAATAAAGTTGATCCGTAAAGAGCTGAGATGAAAACTACATGTATGAATGAAGAACAACAGTTATGATCAAGTTTCCAGAAGGGTGCGTTCGTTTCATTTATGGACTCAACTTCCACATAAACATCAATTTAACAGTTCAACCCGCAAAAAAAAGTAAAAATACTAATTAAATATATATATATATATATATATATATATATAATATGAGTGAATGTTTTTCACATTTAAGCGAAACAGCAGCAACATAACCAGGACAAACGGACAGTTCAGAGTTTTTTTTACCTGCAGGGTTGTTAAAAAGCGGCTCCTCCCTTCTATAGTTCCTCTTCTCGGTTCGCTGCCTGTCGGGTTTTCCTCGCCCTCCTTTCAGCTCCTCATGTCTAACAGCTTCTAACTGACTTATACACAAAGTTTGCGTTCAGAACAAAGTAGGGAGGAAAAAAAAGTCAAATACATCCCCGGAAGTGTTTTCTAAACGGTTTGTTTACAGAGAGCGTTCGGTTTACTGTCTGGGGCTCACCGGAGGGGCGGTGGTATTCAAAGGTCGACGGCGGGGCGTTGGAGTGACGTTGGTGTTGTTTCATAGGGGTTAAATGGGCTGGCTCTCTTTTTAGTTCCAGACTAGTTAGTTTAATAAACTGAATAGAACCAAAAACATTTGGATTACTCTTTCACAGCTGTGATCTGGCCCACAGTGGCAGCAGCACGCGACACAGACAAACAAACAAAAAAGCTCATATGTGAAAAATATGACAATTTATATTTGTATAATTACATTAGCAAAATATATCTGAAGCCCTGATAGTATTGGTGAGTTTGGTTTTTTTAAGATGAAATGGAAAACTATCAATTAAACAAGGTCAAACTGTTTTAGCCCAGTATGAAATGAATAGA
>NW_015151053.1:467603-469199 GCF_000732505.1 Cyprinodon variegatus
AAAACACACACGAAAAAATCATAATAAAAATAAAAAAAGCTCTACAATCCTCCATAAACACACAAAAACTTATATAAAAAGACGTTTTCATACAACCAGGCCTTTAAACATAACTTAAAGCAGATTTAAACAGAAAAATAATCCATTATTCATGTTCACACCCGTTGCTTTAACATTTCAAAGTTTTGTAATTGAGCGCCCTCTTGTGGCCTGAGTCCAAACTATCCAGCCAGGAAATCCGTACTCTCGCGATACTTCCCTTTTTAACTACAGTCTTAAGTCCAAACAAACTAACCACTAGCGGAAAAGTTGGCTATGACACAATTAACGCCTTTAAAAGTGTAAGTTATCGAAAATTAACTTCTTTATTCGCCAGGCAGTGAAGTTGTGAATATTTATATGCTACGTCTGTTACGCATTATCACGTTTTGAATCGGTTTTCCCGGTGTTAAAAGCTAATTAACGTTAACTATTAACTATCAGCGGTTATTACTGCCACGATAAAACAGGAAATTCATTGCGTTTCAGCTAATTTATTACATTAGTGACATTTAACGCTCAGCTTTAAACGCTCCTATGCTTTCCGTGTACATGCAGATGTTATATCTGGTTAATGAAGTTGTCTGAAGTTAGGTGTTAATGTGAAAATAATAATAATTGCATCAGGACTGAAGCCCTGTTCAGTTGTTCCCATTCATTCAATGCAGGCAGACTGTTATCAGTTTAATTGAAGGTTGAGCTGATTTGATTCAGGTGTGAAGAGAAAATTATCAGGACGTTTTTTCCAGGTTAAACATTGAGATTAAATCTGATTAGAGTTGATGAATGGTTTATCATTGCATTCTTCTGCTATCAGCAGTAAGGTATCAGGATTTAGGCTGTGATTTCAAACTAAATCATGCATCTTGATGGGAATTTAAAAAGGAAAAGCAACAAATATTTTTCTGTGCAAATTAGGAAAATTGCAAACACTGTCTTTTCTTTTCAACCTTATTTTTCTTATTTAACCAACTTTACAGCAGTGGTGTCAAAAGTATTGAAGATGTGTGAGTTTATTACACCTTGGTATTGGCTGCCTGCCACACAGGACTCAACATGGGAATAAGGTGCTCTCATACACTAACATTCAAAGATACTAAGTCAACTTTAATCACTTTCAATGGGGAGAGAATTAATTAAAAATGCAGTTATAAGTTTAGAGGAAGCTAAACCTTAATATGCTGTGATGTAAAAATAGTTTTAACATTTTTCTTTAGGTTGTCCATGAATTGAATTTACAATGTGTAAACCTGTAGATCGGCCATCCTTAAATGGGATTATATTAGTTGCTGTAATTTGAGTTTATATGCACAAAATAATGAGATGAAACATCTATAGGATGTTCAGGCTGAATACATTCTGTTATAGATAACTTTCAACATGGCATTGAAAGGTAAGATATGTTTAATGTTTTTAAATAGACTCTGAAACAATCTGCTGAATAAACATTTGGACTACAGATGATTTAAAGGGAATGAATTTAATGATGACTTTAGAGATAATTTAGAGATAATTATCCTAACAGTTACTTTAGTAGAAGTATAGACACTGCAGTTT
>NW_015151053.1:470496-471815 GCF_000732505.1 Cyprinodon variegatus
GAAGGAGAAATGGAGGCCATTAAACTATGATCGACTCCAAGCTCTGATCTAAAAATACCGATCTCCATTCATCAGCTTGATATAGAACTGCAGAGCATTTTAGATCCTCAGACCGGAACATTGGTTTTAGTTGTGATTGAAAAATGAGGACTCTCTGGTGAAAACTGTCTCCTATCTCTGTCTAAACTGGCATTAAAACATGGTTCTTTCTTTATGTAGGAAATAATCAAATCTATAATGGAGCTGTAAAGAGGATGAAGCTGAGGAAGAACCTCCATCTCCTGATGAGCCCATCTAGAGACCAAACATCTAGAGACCAAACATCTAGAGACCAAACATCTAGAGACCAAACATCTAGAGAACAAACATCTAGAGACGTCAGCTGGACGGAAAACTGCAGGTCAGTCACCTTGTGTTCTCATTTCTTCTATTCCACTTCTTTAGTTTTTATCTGAGTCTTTTTATCCTTTTCCTTTTTTTCGACTCGGATCTATCATATCATTATCTATTATCGATTTTATTCTAATCTAAGCTTTTCTATTCTGATCTACTCATTTATGATCTGTCTGATTGTGTGTGTGTATCTATTCTACTCTGTTCCGTTCTATTCTACATAACTCTATTTGAGACAGATTTGTTTTATTATCTGTTTTGTTCTTCTATTGTTTCAGATTCATATATTTGTTTCTATTCTGATCTGATATTTTCTCTTCTACTCTCATCTATTCCACTATATATCAGGGACATAATAAGTTTAATTCCCTCCCCCAAAAAACATAATTGTTTACAGAGTTTACATTTTCAAATATTAAAAATAATGCTTTGGAAATGTAAATATTATAAAGGTAAAGGCTCCCAATTGCAGCAAATTTTGAAAAATTTAATTTTTACTGGACCTGAACTAGAACTTTGTCTAAATGATTAGAAAAAAATAAATATCTAGAAAAGCATTTGGAGGGAGCAGATGTTCGCCAAGCAGCAAATTCTGCCCCATATTTTGACATGCATCTGCAATTTTAAATCAATTGTTCCTCGGCATAAGGTGCCGAGAAAAAAAAATTTTCCTCAGAATTTGTTCACATGTTTCTAATTGATCCTGCCAACAAACCAACAACCTTCCCTTTTCCTTTAAAAAATCTGTGTCCATATTATGATCTGAATCCTCATAAAAGTTGTATGGATGGTTTCTTGGCATAAGAAACACCTCTGATAAAAGTCTCATAAAAATCCGCCCATAACCTTTACAGATATTCTGTACTTAGGCAGTAAAACAAACTCTCCTGAAAACATAACTTCATTTGCAAAAGTAAGAAAAAAAA
>NW_015151053.1:473231-480279 GCF_000732505.1 Cyprinodon variegatus
TTTTTTAATATTAAAAAATTTTTTTTTTTTTTTATGGCATATAAAGAAGATAAAATATTTATTAATATTACATAACAATTATTCCATTTCTTTTTCCATGAAAATTCTTGAATTATTATTATTATTGATGGACAAAAAAATAATTTACAATTTCAACTGCTAAAAATAAACATAAAATATGTAAAAAGAAATTTTTGATGGATGGGAAGAAATACCCTTTATGTAAAATACAATAAAAAGAGTTAACTTCAGATTTTAATAAGATTTGTCATCAAAGTCTCAGAGAGTCGACGCGTTAAAAACCCTGATGCTGGTGACATCTGATGGAGTCGAAAGATCTGCATATTATCTCCATTTATGTGATGCTAAACTGATCAGAAGTACCTGCAATTATTTGCAATAAACCATAATGATTTTGTTATTATTATTATTTTTTCAAACCTAACAGAGTTTCAGTTGTAACAATGTGTTTGATGCACAGCCTGGGAATAAAAAGAAGAAAAAAAAGCTAAATTATAACAAAAGCTTACCAGAGCTGGCTAGGCCTGCAAGAAGAATGGAGTCAGGGGGTCCTCAGGGATTTAGATGCCCCTATTAATGCCTGATTCGTGTACTTTCTTTATATATTCAATACTTTATCAAGCAGACAAGTTCTGTCCCTCATTTCAAAAATCACTTATTTCTTTATTGTTTTTTCTCTGTTAATTTTCAATATTGTTTTAAACTTTTGTTTTGTTTGATTAGAATTTTTTTCCATCTAAAATGTTTCTAATATAAAGGCTAATTTTGTACACTTTAATTTGAACATTTCCTTATCTGTTGGTGTTTGTTCTATAGTATTGTTTATTATGTTACCATTGTTCAGTCTCAAACCCTATTTGTTTATTAACTAATTTTTTTTCCTAATGATCTATTTTCCTTCTTCATTCTGGTTAAAGTCTGAAATGTTGCTCTCAGAATGATAAAAATCTAATCTTTTCCTATTTTCCAAACAAAGTTAAGCAACAAAAAAAATCTAAATAATATTTTTTTTGAATAAAATAATTAATTTAGTTTTTAAATTATGATCCTCTTTCGGTCTGATTCCACTAAGGTTCAGCTGATTTCTGGAATTTACTGTTTTCTCAGGTAAATAAAAACTTCATCCATTTCTGTTCTGGATCATAAAATAGGTTTTGATATAAGCTGGATTATTGTCGTCTTTCAGGAACAAACCAGGTAGTGTTTTTTTCTAATTCTCCTCTCCAGTTATGTAAAAAAAAAAAAAAAAAGATCTGCTTATGTGCAGAAAGTTATGTTTTGGTTACAAAATAATTTCTATTTTTGTTCTTCTCTTTAGTTTCCTTGATATAATTTACTTCCTCTGCTGCTCTTCCTGTTCCTCTTCTCTCCTCTTCCACCTCTGTTTGTTTCCATCCTCTGACTCAGTCCAGCCTGACTTCCTGGAACATCCCGGCAGTCCGGCCAGCTTCCCGATTCGTAAAATAAAGGATCAGATTAATCCTGGGACATTGTTGTTCCTGTATAGAGTCCATCTGCATTCATTTCAGCTCAGACTGACTGCAAACCTGCGGTTAACATACAAATGTGTGACTTTTTAAAGACTCTGGCTCATCATTTCAGGGCAGAGATGTGATGTCAGGAAGCTTCCATGGGATGGCAGGTGACTTCTTGTGAGTATAACACAGAGTGACACTAGACCACTGACTATATCCATAACTGTACTGAAGCACAGGTGTCCAAAACTTTAATGTTAGGTAAATAAATCACAGTCCAAACTAACATCTGGTGTTTTCTGTCATAAAAACCCCAAAACAACAAAGGTTTAAGATATTTTTAATACTAGCTGCTCGCCTTAATACTAAACCGCCAGCATTATATGAGACAAAGTATTCTGATTGTTATAGATCTATAGATTACTGTAACAAAAAGAAAGCCTCACCTTTTCATTACTTCTTTGGATCAAATGTTTTCTGTCTTCTTGGTTTAAAATAAAGGGGTCTAATAATTCAACAGAACCAGATAGAGGTCTGTGTCTAAAACACTTAGTGTATTTAACTACCTTGGTGAATAAAGTCATCAGAACAGTTAGTCGCAAGATTTCTGTGATCCCTTTTGTATAAAATAAAATTCAGATGTCTGTGTCACCAGAACTGTCATTCAGTTCAGTTCAACCCAGTTTATTTATATAGTGTGTGTGTCACAGTAAAACAGGAACAGGCCAGATGAAGCTACCATTTTAAGAATAAGCAGAAAGAGAATAATGTTGAACTAACAAATTCAGCTGAATGGGATAATAGAGATAGAATGAAGTAGAATGATTAAAAAGGGGTCCCTATGTCCTCCAGCAGTGTAAGCCTAGAGCAGCAGAACTACAGAGATAGGTCAGGAAAACCTGAGTCACTCTAACTAAGCCTTTTCAAAAATAAAGGTTTAAGCCTAGCCTTAAAAGTAGACAGGGTGTTTGTTTTGTACCATTTTATTACTCAAAGTTTGGGGCCACAAATGGCCCTCAGGCTACACTTTGGAGGCAAGTCCATTTTTCAAAGAATAAACAGCCTTTAAATGGTTCTGTTAGAATTTGTTGTGCCCCCTATTGTCTTTCAATCTTTGAGTTGAATTGTTTTATTTTAGTTCATGTCAGCCATGTTGTGAGGGACCGAAACAAAAAATCAGAGAAGCACAGGGAAGTCATTGATGAAAAAATGGTAACACATTTATTTGGCAAAAAATAAAGTTCAAACTTCAAACAAGACCGGGCCCATCAAGGAAAACAAATGAAAAAAATTAGCATAATCCAAACCTGACACAGGAAAAGACCTACCTCACTGACACACAAGGGAAACACATATATACACTTGATCATACCAGTTTGAAACAAGAGGGAAACATAAAATATATTTTCCTAAAGAAAACTACAACAAAAGACCAAACTAATCAGCACCATACTCAATCAGCAACCTATGAGGAAGAGGACTTAAATATTAAACTTTCCAAATGTAATTATAGAAAACAAAACCAAATACAGAAACCTAAACCCTTTCTACACCCCTTCTAAATGCAAGTGGAAGAGTCCAACTAGGCCTCCATGTCAATGAGGAGATCCTTTGCAGCTGGGGCCTCCTTTCCTTTACTGGCTTCACTCATTAAAGCCTCCCAGGAACTGGCTACTCAAATGAAAAATATATTAAAGTAAAGAAAACCAAGCAAGAAATGACAAAATCAGTCAACTAAATGTGTGCACCCAAATAGTTAACCAATGCCAAAGTAAAAAAAAATGAAATACAGTACAGTAAAATAGATTTAATGAAAGAATTACCAGACCATTTGTTGTGTGGTTGCATATGCAGCCATCGCACATGTTTTTTTTTGTAATAGGGTGGAAGCTGTTGGACCATAATGCACTGGGATCAGCCTGCGTAGATTTGCTGAAGATGGAGAAGAATTTCACTAATGTGTTTGCAAGATCAACAGACATATCCCAACAAACTTGTTGTGTCAGGCGCCATCTTTGTGTTGCAAACAGATTACGGTTCATCTGTGGCACAGCTAGGGCTGAGTTAAAGAAATCGATTTTTCAATTCTGAATTGATTTTCACATTAGTTCCTAAAGTTCAATTCATATAACAAAGATCAATTAAAACAGCATTGTCCTTATAGCTGTTTTTAAGCCAACAATTAGTAACTTTTCAACCTTCATAAATAGGGATGGAACGGTTCACAAAATCCTCGGTTCGGTTCACGGTTTCATGGTCACAATTTTCAGTTTGGTATATGTTGATTGTTAGCCTGACATGTTGGTCGTGTTGCTGTTAGCATAAACAAAACGTGTTGCACTTTTATTCACAACTTTCCTCGTAGGTCACTCTAAATGCAAAGTGGTCCCATACAGCAGACCTATAAAGTGCTGCTGGCGCGTCTTCCAACTCCTGTTCTTTCCCACTCGCCAGTCCGACACAATTCTCCACAACAACTGATTTTTTTCTGCTACACCCGGCTAAGCTGCTTCACTTCTTCTTCTTTTTTACTACTGGTGGTTGGGTTTGGTCGCAGTACCGCCATCTTCTGCTCTGGAGTGTAAACGCTTCCCCTATGAGAAAAAGGAGCAGCGCATGAACCGAACGCAACACACGCGAACCGAACCGAGACAGTCGAACCCAACAGTTCGGACGGTTTTCATAAACCGTTCCATCCCTATTCATAAAATATTGTCATAACTTTTATTATTATACGTCGACTTACATTAGTTAGATTCATTACCTCATCACTGTTTATCTTTCACACAGCCACTGGAAACAGAGATGTAGTTCAATCCAATTGCAGGCGACCAAAAGATCAGGATTTTACCACACAATGCGATGTTCCTCATGGGAAATGCGGTCTTCCATTTAGACAAAACAATACAGCTTTCATCCACTGGGGGGAGCCAAAACTGGATGTTCTTTAGAACCGTTATTAAGCCTCAATATCGATGCGATTAAGGTGAGTTCTGCAGCCCTAGCTCATGTTTTTCTCTCAGGTTGGGACCTCTGAAGGGTTTGAAGTTTTAGAGACCCTTATTAGTTTTATTAAACAGGTTCCTATTTATCCTAACATTTGAAATAGCGGTAAGGGGCGGGGTTATCTCCAGCAGTCACTGAGCAGTATGTGGGGTCGGACTGCCAGTCCATCACAGTGTAGCAGAAACACACAACAGCACATTCATACCCAAGGGCAGCTTTGATGGACCTGCATCGTGACTTTTCAAAACTAAAACTAAAATTGAACCGCGGCAGTTTATCGCCACAGGCTCAAAGTTCAGAGCTGTACTGTAACTGTAAACTGTTCCAAAGGTGGATACCTACAGATCCTAGAGATTTAAAGCTGCGGATCTTTAAAGTTCAACATCTTAATCTTTGCTGAATCTTTTACAAAGTAAGTTTAAATTGTCTTTGAGTTACCTTCTGCTTCGGTCTGTGTTTAATGGGAACATAGATTATTGCCTGAAAAGAGTTTTTACTTGTCATCTTCGATGCTTAAACCAGGAAGCAGTTTGCTATCAGATACCAGACCTATATAAGGAACTTTAAAGTTTTTTTTTTAAGTTTTTATGTAGAAAACCTCAAAGCACTTGGTGCTACAAATTTTAAAATATGCTCTAAATGTTGTCAAAGAGGAAGTGAATTCCTTCACCGTTTAAATCAACATGATGGAAATGGGTCTGAAACTCTTCATATTAGTTTTACTGTCATATTTGGACTAAAAGAGCTTTTTATGTACTTTTTCGTTAGTTCAGAAAGTAAAAACCTAGATTCAAGCACCATCTTTTGAATTTTTATCTCCATTGAAATATTAAAGGGTATAATCTTCAAAGTTGCAGGATTTATTAAACCCTTTTAGAACCATGTCATAGATATTTACTGGTAATGAATCATTGGTTGAAAGTTGTCTTTTTAAGTCTCCTGTTTGTCCCGTCTCTGTTGCTCCGGTCCAGACGCTGTCCTGATTGTTCTCACTGAGAGACGGCGTCATGGATTCGCTGAGGAGAGGCTTCTCCAGCCTGCGGATGCTCATCGACAGCCACGCTCAGCAGCCACGCACGCAGGCTGCCACAGAGCACGCCGAACACAACAACAACCTGGAACATCATGGAGGTGCAGCTACCTTTCCGCCTCTACCTGCTTTTCGCATCTAAAGATAGAAGTTTTTGGCCTTTTTTTCTTTGCAGCGCAGCAGAGGAACAGATTTCCTGTCTGTTTATGATTCTCAATCAGTTTTAGGTCTGATGGGATCCAACGAGGTTCTCAGAGTAAGAACTTTTCTTGTCTTCGGTTGTTTTTGATCATCACATCCCGGCCATTCTAACACATTAACGCACTCTGATCCAAACTGTCCTGTTGTGGTTCTTGTTGGTTCGGTCTGGCAGCCCTCAGTTCTCTTTCAGGATCTTCCTGAAGTTTTTCCCCATTTTTTTACACCGCCTCTAACCAGACTCCCTTTCTTCATGTCAATCTTACTTCAGAATTATGTTCCCACCTGTGGTGTGAGTCTCTGCAGCTCCTCCAAAGTCACTCGGAGCATCTGGGCTGCTTCTAGGATCAATGCTGTCTTTGTGTTGCTCCGTTTCGGCTGGTTTAAATGAACTTAACTGCTTCAAACGTCTCCAGATCCTCCTCCCTGACATGTCTGCTGTGATTGACGGTCTTCAGGATGCTTCTTGTTCTTTAATGTTCTCTAACAAATGATGGCTGGATTTATACTGAGATGATATTACTTTTAAATTTGCTTCTGAAGTCAGCTTTTAAAGTTTATGTCTGATTATTTGGGTAAAAGAGGCAAAAACTCATAAGAGGAATCTTTAAACATAATCAGAAAGGATCAGTACTGATGTCATGTTGTTTCTGGCCACCAGGTGGAGCCCTTACCGGCGCTACAGTGTCTCAGCTGCTTCTTAACGTTGGTATGTTGGATCAGATGAGTGGTTTTACAGTTTATATCAGGCGGAGGACCCACCAAACTTCTTTTCCTTTGATTATCTTTTTCCCCTCCAGAGTGTCGAGCTGTGGTTGCCACGGCGGCTAAAGTCAAAATCCATGTTTCCACCGTCGACTCTTACGATGTCAGGAAGCACTGCAGCACTCAGATAGCAAAGGTACACACTTTCCACCTTTCCAGGGGCTGATAACTGGTCGGTTAGAGAGCTCCTGCTCCTCCCGGCCTGCAGGGAACCGTTCCGCACATTGCTGAACGTTTGGGGCTTGTGTTTGCAGAGGTCAGAGGACGGCGCGTTTGGAGCTTCAATGGACTGCTCTGTGGACTGCAGGCTGCAGAACCACGGCAGGATGGAAGTCAGGGTTTACAGGGAAGACGATTCCAGGGAGCACTGCACTGTGAGTGTTTGACTACAGCTGTGTGTTGGTGTGCAGGAGCAGAAATGTGCCTGTAAGAAGATTAGAAAGGAGGATGTGGGAAAGCGGCACAAAATGAGTAGATTTCACTCTGAGATAATCTCTAACACGCGTTGATGGATGGATGGATGGATGGATGGATGGATGGATGGATGGATGGA
>NW_015151053.1:480366-485195 GCF_000732505.1 Cyprinodon variegatus
ATCTCCAAATTCCCCATGGTGCAGAGGAAAACGTGTGTGTGTGTGTGTGTGTGTGTTTTTAATCCCACTGAGTATGACAAAGTGGGAGGAGGAAAAAAATCCAAGAGAGGAGGAGAAGCACTCAGTTGGTTTATAGACTGGGGAACCAGAGCTGAGTGTTTCCTGTTTTTACTCAGTCTGCACAGTTTTTCTTTGGATTTAAGGAAACGTCTCCTTCTATTCTGTTTTTACCGGTTCTAAACTCAAGGAAGGGTTTTTTAACTCCACCATGATGAAGATTAATCCTCATTCTGCTGCTGCTGTCAGGGGTTTGTTTGACTTTGACAGTAAAATGTTTTACTTTTGATGGTTCTCTCGGTTGCAGGTAGGGAAAGGCAAACCTATTTAAAAAGAAGTTTAAATTATTTTTCTAGTTTGGAGATATTTGTTTGGCAGTTATCTGTTTTATTAAATCTGAAGACCCTTTAATGGATGTATCCATCCTTACTGATTTATCTAAAGGCAAACTTTCATCCTGAAGTCAGAGATCAGAGCAGCTCAGTTTAAAACACACAGCGGCAGCAGAATAATTGGTTCCACCATGTGTCAATCAAGGACAAAGTTTATTCTCGATGATTTTTCCAACTCACCGCTTGAGGATCTATTGTATTTTTCTTTGTATTTAATTGTTTTCCATCTGGCAGCCCAGCTCTGGTTTAGCATAAGAAACAGATCAGATCAGGGCGTTTGTTAAACTTTCAGTTAGTTTCTGAGGCGATAAAAAGACACCAAACGTTTTGAAGTGAAGAGAAAGTTGACGATGCAGAAGGCGATGATGGCCTGCACCGATTGTTTCCGTCCACCAAGAGACAACAGCTCCTCTGCTGGACAGGTAGGGCATTACACTGAGACAACAAACGCACTTTTATAGACATGGAGACTGTTTGATTTGGTAAAATGACTTGAAGTTTAGGTTTGGTTAGAAAAAAACAAACACATTCCGGCAGGGCGTTGGTGGCACCCTTATGCTGTGTGTAGAGTTTGGCGTTTAAAGTATTGTTTATCACTAGCATGATAAATTTTCCAGTCATTTTAACAATTTTGATTTATCGTCTAACCAAGAATTAGGAAAGTATTTTTTAATTTGATTTCCATTGGGGCATTGGAAAAATTGGGGCTATAAAGTTAACTAAGAAAGGCTTCAAATAAATAATGAAGAGGGTTTTTTTTATCAGCAGTTTTATCACCATAGAACCAAACCATATTGTGGTAAGATTTTGAGTCCATGTCACCCAGCCCCTGCGGTGTGGTTGTTTCTTTGTCACTGATATGTCTGCATTGTAGAAAATGACAGCTTCCCTGTGCGGTTTACGTAGGAATTCTATGGAAATCCACTGCAGACACTGTCTCCGGTCTGAAGGCTACTTGTGATGACCTACATATTTGGTGATGTGAATTTGCACTCTGTAGATTTGTTTCAAAAGCTTGTTTGATGGTGAGAGGAAGAGAGCAGAGGTGTTATGTCTATAACCACATGCAAGGGACAGTTCAGTGCATGTCGCTTATAGCCCTCACTCTGTTACTTCTCAGGTTGCTAATAAAAGATGTCTTTAGAACAAGAAGATCTATTTCTGGTCATAAGTTAGTCTGGAAGGCTGTGCTGTCATCGTGTCACAAGGAGGCCTTCTTCTCTACAAAAACAGCAGCTGAGGGGGAGGCGACGACATCGACTATGGATCAGAATATGTTTGTTTTAGACGATATGGACAAACAGTTCAGTTGAAACTAGATTTACTGCATCTCCTGGACAAAAAACAAACTTAAGCTGTGTTTTGTTTTTAACTCCTGTAGGATTTTGCTGCTTTTAAAAGGCAGTTTAGCAACGACTCTCCAACTAGGGTTAAATTTGGTTATAGTGTTATACAGAAGATCCAACACAGAATTAGAATTATTTTAATCTGTTCTACTTTATCACAATGTGCAGGAGCTTTAACCGATAGTAGGTGTTAGGAAACTGAATAAATACGTAAATGGTACATACAGATATTGTGTATAAATGGCCGGTACTTATATAGCGCTTTTTTTAAGTCGACTGGTCGACTTGAAAAAAGCAAAAGCACTTTACACTACATATGGCCACAGTTGCCACTGGGCCCTTTAACCACCATCAGTAGGCAATGTAGGTAAGGTGTCTTGCTAAGGACACAACAACACTGAAAGCCGGAGCTTGAACCGTCAACTCTTTGATATCAGGGCAAACTCCTACACCCAACGCCACTGTCGCCCCGTATAGTGATGGGGGTGACAATGTTAACCATTTCTTCTATAGTCTAATGATATATTATCATGCTAATCTCTGTTAGAGTTAGCATAAAATATACTTAAAATACACAACATAAAATGGCATATTTCCTCATTATTTTTTTATTTTTTTACATTCAAAGTAAATATGAAGTGTTTTGAAAAAGCAACCGATAAACATATCTTTGGTCTTGCCTTGATTTCTTTTTTTTTTCCCCTTCCTTCCATGGAGCTAACTTTGCTATCCTGCCATTAACTCTTCTGCCATGTGATAAATGATGTTGCACTAGCAAGGACCCAGTCAGAATGTCAGTAATCTAGCATTTTACTGAAACATGGCTGCAGGATCGTATCCCTTACACCATCGTCTTTCTGACAGGCTGCCTGACCATATGAGCAGACAGAGATTTAAACAAAACTCAAGGGAGAAGCCCTGGAGATGATTTCATATAGAGGAATTCTCTGTAAAATGAAATGTGTCCTAACCACTGTGGAGGACACTTTTGCCAATGCTTTGTCTTTCGAGAGGGAACTTGAGGTCACTTTAATAAGCGTGCTGTCTCCCAAGAGGGAACCTTAGCCTGTGGCAAGGCTTCCGAGAGGTCACCTGAGGATACACTAACATGAGTTTTGGGGAGGGCACTTGAGCGGGCATGAGCACTTTATTATGCATATTGGATCCTCATAAGGCACTTTATTGTGCGTTTTGGCTTCCAAGATGGATTTAGCACATTATTGGCTTCCAAGAAGGCAGCTTAGCGCGCATTTTGGATCCTAAGAGCACACTTGAGGGCACTTTAGCATGTGTTTTGGCTTATAAGAGGGCACTTTAGCACACATTTTGGACTCCCCGAGGGCACTTGAAGACTGTTGAGCATGCTTTTGGCCCTAAGATGGCACTTTAGGGCACTTCATCATGTGTGTTTGTTTCGAAGCGAGTACTTTAGCACACATTTTTGAATCCCAAAGGGTAATTGAGGGCTCTTTAGCATGCTGTTGGCCTCCAAGAGAGCACTTAAGCACTTGTTTTGGGTCCTGGGAAGGTACGTTAGCATGCATTTTCAACTCGCCCCCCCAACCACACAGCTTTGTGGTGCACCAGTGTTGAGGGTCATGGTTGATTAGGATCAAATCCAAATCAAAGTTTAACAAGAACAATCAGTTTGCCACAGATTTGAGCAGAAATAGTTTTATCTGTTATTGTACAGAAGAAAGCTAATAATTGTCAGGAGATCTAATATTAGCAAGTTGTTTGTCATAGAAAACCTACTCTAATTATCCCGAGTTGCTGCCGCCTAACAGCTTCATGCTTAAGAGAGTTTAATTTGATCTTTTAAAGACTTAAGTCTTCAAAAGAGAGCCTTTAAGACTTTTGAAGACCCAAGTTCTCAGATAGTCATGTCATTCCTCACACTTTGGTTAAAATCATCAGGTAGAAAACCAATCAGTGAGGCTAACTTTCTTCGTTTACCTGTACTTGAAATGTTTATTTGTGCAATTTGATCTCTTTATTTCCCCTGAGATGTAGTTTGATCTGGACGAGCTGAATTAGACAAGAATCCTTGTTTTAGCACCCAGCTGTGGTGTTCAGTGCGTGTAGTGTTTCTAGGTTTGATGAGGATTAACGCGTAATCCTCAAAGCCTCTTGTTTGGCAGGGCACTCATTGAGAAAGATTGGCTCAGCGTGTCTCTGCATGTCGGCCTTTTGTTGCACAAATAGTGAGCTGCGAGCAAGGATATGGGGCAACAGTTTCTGCGTACTGATTTCTTTCACACACAGCAACAGGCCAGCAGGGAATTTTTACATGTCTGTAATACTCTCTGACTGTTTTGTATTTGTGCTAAAATGGTAAAAACCTTAATGAGTCAATTAAAAATTATCTAATTTTCTCTAATAAATGTAGACATTGTTCAACATTGCCTTCGACTTTCAGAAAAAGACAACAAACCCTGATAAATTTAGTTTAAATTTGTTTCATTTACTCGCTGGACGTGACCCAGACTTCCCCCATGAGTTTTCCAAAAGATCTGTCAATTTTTGATGAGAGAAGCAGCTCCACTCCAAGCCAACCCCGGATCAGTCCAGGCACGTTTTCAAGGAATCTCATAGGAGCTGCTTATTTCTGGAATCTTGTTCTTGGGTCCATATCTGATGATCTTTAGACCAGCTTTTTGTTCACTAAAACAGGCTGTAGCAGTGGTTTTATCGGTCCGTCCTACTGTCACTCATGGGCAAAACTCCTCCAATTAAAGCAGATACTGACCTCTGACCTGTAAGGAGAGGTTCATCTTTTCCTGGTTGAGAAGTTGACCCTCATGCTTTCTCCCAATGTGAAATAATCCAATGGCTGATGAAGGTCAGGGCTTGAAAAGACCAGCAGAATGATCCTCTGTAAAAACCCAACTGGGCCAGACACAACGGGCAGAGTTTAGTCTACAGTAGCAACAAGCTGGACTTATAGTGATGATGCAGAACCAAGAAAAACCAACATGCCGTGAACTTGTTTGGAACCAAATCCATGAAAGCCTCTAAACTAGGGCTGCAACAA
>NW_015151053.1:486680-492035 GCF_000732505.1 Cyprinodon variegatus
GCCGATTCATCGATTTTTAAAATAATCGTTAGTTGCAGCCCTACTCTAAACATTACACCGTCACCTTCATCACTTTCACTATTCCCTAATACAGCTTATCCAGAACTTCTCCTTGGAGTAGGAGCAAGGATGTTAGCCCAAAGAGGGATCATTTTAAACATCTGATTAGAGACTTTTCATACTTTCCCTTCAGTTTCGTTCCGTTGATGGTCGTGTGTGTCGGATGATTTGAGTGCTTTTCACCCGTTGAGGTAATCCTCTGAGCTGCTGATTATCCTCACAGCAGCTGAGTGACTTCAGCTGAGGGGAGTTTGGATTTTGCACGACTGATTCATTAAAGTTAGAGGCCGTCAGGTCACAGCATGGCTGGAGTTCAACTTCATGTTGGTGCTTTTCTGCAGAGCCCGATGTGCTTTATTGTTGGTCTCTTCCTGCCTCCATTTTACTCTTAAACCATGCTATTCAGTGCCTCTAAAAATAGACTAAATAGTCTTAATTTACTCATATCTTTCATCAAATTTAACTTATTTGTAACTTTATTTTTTAAATGCATCCCATTCTTGTGACAACTACCCAAATTCTTTTAATTATGGCCAACTGAAGCTGAAAGCAAGATTGACGTTCTGCTGGTATTTGTTTCTATAGCTTGAAATTTGACTAGAGCAGGGTAAAGTAGTTTAAATTATTAATATATTAAATATATTGTAAAGAATTCAAAAAGACAGCAGCCTTTTTGTCTGTAAAGGGGCCCCAAAGGACATGATTTAAATGGGTCTTTATGAAACAAAATGTACTAGTTCTTTTATTGTGAGGATGTTCTGTCGGACCAACAGCCAAACTTTTGTATCACCCAAAAACTGAATGCTTTTTTTAATCACACTCAGAATAACCTGCATTAGCAGTATTAGGATATTAGTGCTAAAGCGGCGCTATGGTTTGCTGGTATTTTGTAAAACAAAACAAATTTCTCGGGTCGAGCCCAGAAGACATGAAGGGAAGTTTGTGGTTTGTAGAATTTGGCCACAGCTTTGAAGGCTGCATCTGACCTGTTCTTATTTTAACTAGTGTGTGTATGTGTGGCCATGTTTTTCTTACCTTGTGGGGACAAACCACTGGTCCCCATGAGGGAAAGTTGTGCATTGAGTTTAGCTTAAGGTATGTTAGCTTAAGGTATGTGTTGGTAAGGCTTAGGCCAGGGTAAGGGTCTGGGTTACACCATAGAGATCAATGCAATATGCAAGAGTATCGATTCATGTTTTTTTTTTCTTCCTCCGGTCTATTTTTATCCATCTGCTCATGGACGTCATTCTGACTCCCGTGCTGCGGTGGCATTAAACCTGTTTTGCCCTCCTACCTCGCTTCCTTTAGCCACTACCCTCTTTCCGCTTGCACACACTCACTCGCATAAACACTGAGGCATTATTGTTTTTCAGTGAATGAGGTTTTCACAGGCCTAGGTGAAGTACAACTTTGCTACTTCTGTTATTTGCTGCTGTTTCTCAAATAAGATGCATAACGATATTACAGCTCTCATTGATTTATTTCAAATTTGAAACATTGTCTGGCAAGGTACAAGGTAAAAAAAATAAAATAAAAAATTACCAATTAATCGAACGTGTTTGTGGGAGGGTGGGTGCATGGGGGTGAGGGGATACAGGGATCGAGGATGTGCTTCGTAGGACATGATGCGCTACTTTTGCAGTAATAGTACATCAAATTAAGTTTTTAGAGTATTTTCTTTGTTTTTCCTGAACGATCACATAATCGTAAACTGGATCAATCAGAAAGTAGGTCATGCCGTCAGTTTCTCTTCCAAGGATCCAGGAGGTTGGGTGAGTTAATCTTCATCTATGCAGACAGCAATAGCGCAGTGTTAGGTTAAAGGTAGCTAAAGGTTTAACTCCTTCCAGCCTGTAAGTGGCAAACCTGCCTTTTCTCGCTAAGCTACCTTTATGAAAACCTTTGGTTAGCGTTAGCAAACATTCACCTCCATATTGCTTCTGATCCCTTTGTTTCATTTATTGGCCGCAAACACTCAAAATCTTTACTGATATTTGCTCCTATTTTGCATCATTTTTTATTTTCTCTTCGGCTAAAATAAAATAATAGAATCGTAATGTTGAGAAGAAGCCATCTCACAGGGTTCCTGCGGGTCCTTAAAAAGTCTTAAAAAGGCTTAAATTTAACTTGCCTTATTCTGTAGGAACCCTGCTCTCAGCTCTATAACCAAGCTACTAACACCTGACCTCTGTCTAACATGACTGCAAACTCCTATTCTTGTCAATGTTACCAGAAGTTCATATTTGTTTAATTTGGGCCCGTCCCTTCCATTTTCCATCAAGCTTATCCGCAAGGGGTGCTAGTGCCCATCTTTAGCTGTCAATGGGCGAGAGGCGGGGTTCACCCTGGACAGGTCACTAGTCCATCATAGGGCAACACAGATACAAACAGGACAAACCATTCACACACACACTCCTAATTCAGAAAAGCAGATTAAGCCGATTTTTGAAAACATGACTGTTAAACATGGCTGTCAAAATTTGAAACCATTTTTTTCTCTTTAAAATTAGTGCTCCTTTTCTGAGCCACTCCAGACGTCCTGTTGACGTATTATTTCTTACAAAATCAACAAATGAAAAAAGCTGTAGCTGTGACCTTTAAGTGATGTTGCTACTGGGTCGTTGCTGCAATGTTGAAGCGACTGTTGCCTCACAGTGTCAGTGGTTCATGTGGGAGGAGGACGGGCAGCCTGCAGCCTGCTAAGCAAACATGGCGCTGTAGTATTTTCTCCCTATGCGATCATATCTTCCTATATCGCTGAATGAAAGTCAGATACACACGCTACAGAAAATTTTATAAATTATTTTCTTAAAATAAGTGAAGTGTTTCTTGAATTGAGCAGTTAAATTAGATCCTTATCCAATTGACTTAGACAGTTTACATTAATAATAAGAAAAAGAACCAACTGCAGTCTCTTATTTCAAGTGCATGATATCTAAATATCTATTTATAAGGGTAAAAAGTCCAAGTATCTATTTTAATGGGTAAGAAAATGCTAATTCCAGTGGCAGATCATCTTATTTACATATTTAAATTAAGGGTAAACACACTTATTTTAAGACATCTTTACTCATATTTAGATTGTTTTGCAGTGCATAAGTCTAAACACAGTATTGAGCTAAAGAAGTTTAAGGTTTGGGATTGTAAGCTGTGCATTTTCAACAGTTAATGTTAGAAAATGTTGTTCCTCTCTCTGTCTCTGGTAGAGAAGCTGCCTGGCCTTCACATCCTTCTCCATCAGAGATCTTCTCAGGTCCAAGGAGCCTCACAGCTCCCTAAAGCTCAGGTAAAATCTCTATTTGACGGTTTATGTGTTATCTCTTTTCATGTTTTGTTTAAAGCATCATAAACTATATTTAAACTTGTTAAAACACCTCCACTGATGTTCCAAATTCATCTTTTTTTAGCAGCCCAGATGTAAATGAAGTATCTGAACTATTTAGAGAAATGTAATGTCACATCTGAGAGCCAGTGTTCCACATCCCTGCTCTCATATGTGTTAAAAAACCCTGTGTAGACAATGAGGTTCTTTTTATAAAGGCTTTAGAAAGGGTCCGGTTTCTTGCCTCCTGATTGGCTGTTGCTTGGATACCTTTACTCAGAAGAGGAAATGAGATGGGGCAGCGTGTTCCTCCGCCTCCTGAGAGAGTTTCCTGTTTAGTTATCACACCTTCAGCGAGACTCCAGAGGAGTGAGGACTCGTACCGTTATGAGGGACAGAGAGTGGAGGCGAACTTCGGAGCTCAGAAGGCGTCTTTGTCCCAGCGCGCTGCGTTCAGCCGCATCTGGATACTAACACATGCCTCAGTGCAGGTTTGCAGAGACTTTGCTCGCTACACATCCAGGCTAGTTTGGCTTTTGTTTTTTTTTTTCATTAAGGTTGTGATAAATTATATTTTTCCAGTTTCATTTCATCCTCATTATGGTTTCAAACGTTCTTAACGGTTTTTGGTAGTTGTGTCACTTTCTCACTTCTTCTAAAGCGTTTAATATTTATAGCCTGGTTGCAGCGAGAACATTGTCAGACAAAGTAAGATTTGTGAGCTATTTATCTGTCCAAAACCAGCATCCAGAGGGGCTGTTCTGGTTTGGTCACCATGCAGTCTAGTGAGGATGGTTAGTGCTGCACTAAGAGAATCAGTCAGTGGAGTTATTCCTGGTAAATGTCATGCTATAAATCCACATTTTGCTCCCATGGAGCAAACCTTTCTGCTCTCACAGAGAGCTTTTAGATCAGTCGTCCAGCTGGTTTCCTTTAATCTGCTCTGATTGGTAACCAGCAGGTCAATAACCTAAAGATCTGCTGTTCTTTGTTTTCCTGTAGATTAAAAGAATCTACAGTTCCAATACTTCTGAGCACATCAGCCGCAGCAGCGTCCAATAGAGATTAGAGGCAGATATAAGAACAGGCATCCAGTTTGATTTTAACAGCTGGTAGAAATATAAAACGTAGAAAAATCTGTTGGGTTCATCTTTATCTTCTGGTTAAAAGTGAATGATGATGTATGTTAGGTTCTTTATCGGCAGGCAGGCTGGGGACCTGTGATATCACATACATTGAAAGTGTGATGGTGGTATATTTGTAATGAATATTCTTCTCTAATGAGGACTGATTAGCTCATATCTGCATTTTCTGTGGCCTCTAAAAGCGGTTTAAAACACTAAGACAGATCCATTAGACTGCCTGTTCAATGAATAATTTACTCTGACAGGCTTGTTAATCCAGTTACACTCTATATTTTCTCTCTTGTTTATATAATCTGTTTATACTCTCAGTCATCCTCTACTGTGTTCAGGTAATCTAGGATTTAGAAAGTCTTTTTGGACCCCAACAGAGGTTAGGCTGGTTTAACCCAAACATTCATCATCTGCTGCCAGTGAAACTCTAGTCCAGTTTGTGGTCGTCATGCCGACTATGGATGGGATGGAGGCGGTTTCAGCTCCAGGGAGCCTTGAGGAGAGAGGTTGTTATCAGCTGTAGGCAGGTGATGTCTGGTTGATGCATCAGACTGCATTAACTCTAAACTCTGAATGATCAGAACTCATAGGGCATTTCTCTGATCCTACTGACCCCTTTAAGCATCCAATAAGGCAGGGCGATATGGATTAAAAAAAAAGAAATTTATGATTTATTTCCTACCAAATCTGAATTATCTTTTTTTTCAGTAAATTTCTTTATAAAAAATGAGAAAAGCTTTCAAAAACTAGTTCTGATGTCAATCATCTCCTCTGGGAGACGACCTTAAAGGTATAGTGGAGGATTTCTGCGAACTTTTGAAAAGACCTGCCCTCTCC
>NW_015151053.1:493265-495087 GCF_000732505.1 Cyprinodon variegatus
GGCCAGGGGGTCTTCACTTTAAAAAAATTAGATTTTTCAAAAAAATAAATCTTCATAAACAAAAATTGGATGAATTGATTTAATCAATTCATTTCTCAAATGGATTGCATCAATGAACTGACCAGCCCAAGCATCCACCATCACTCGCCCTGGGATACGTGGCCATGGAGTCGCAGCTTCCTGTTTACAAACAGCTGTTGGACCCGGTATGATGAGGGGGCTGTGTTTCTGGTGTGGCTGAGGCTTGGTGGTTGTGTTGATGTTGCAACCAGAACCGTGGTGTTGCTATGACATGTCAGACAGGAAGACCGGGCTGGCTCGGCCCTCATGCCTCTGATCTGCACGTTATCTTGTTTTTACTTTGACTTTTATCTCTCAGAAGATGACCTCAATGTTTTCTTGCCTTTTTAACAGTTTAGTTTCACCTACTTCATTATATACTTTCTCCTTCTTGGTTTCCACTCTCTGTTTCCTTCTTACCACTTAACTTTCCTTTCTCTTATGTTAATTTTTCTTTTATTAAGGATCAAACTGCAAACCTGAAATCTAAGGTAGTCAGTTTTTTTCTTGGAATTGGTGAATTTTCCATTGATTTAATAGAATAAGTAACATAATTTGCAAAAACTTAATCTTATCTCAAGTTTTTTATTTATATTTAGATTATTATTTGCTTTATTGTCTCTCTTTTTATGTCACCATCCTTTTGTCTATAGTTTAATTCTGTATTTCAACCTTAGATTTAATACACTTTGCTGTTAATTCTCATCTATTTACATTTTTTTATATATATTTATATATATTTTGTCCTTTTCATCTCAGTTCTGCTATTTGTTCATATCCTCGGGTAACTGAGGACTTTTCTGGTTTAGCTTCAGAATCTAGATAGAAAACGTGAATCTGAATGATCGTCTCAGAGAACTGCCGGCAGGAAGTGAAAGTTTTTTTCTTTTAGAAAGCGCCTCACAGTAACCAGCTTCTTGCTCTGCGTCGCATCACCGCCTCCTTCAGCTCCTTTTCCCTCTGTGTGCCTCAGGACGATGGACGGAGGGAACGAGGTCGGGGAGGTGAGGGTGTCCCGTCTGCAGGTGGAGGAAGAGACGGAGGAGCATGCTTTGGAAAACAGGGTGAAGGAAGATGAATGTTTTTTTTTGTTTCTCTCAGTGCTTGTGGGTGCTCCGATGTCATTTTCACACTGCTGTACAGTTTCCTCTGGCATTTTTTTGTGGTGTTATTTTGGTGTCAGAGTCATGGGTCATTGTACATGTTAGTGTATATAGAGGACAGTAAGATAATTTGAGAATAATTAGACGTAGGAGTATTTTTCTTCATGATTCTGTCTTCTTCTTGCCTCAGAGCTCAGTGTTGTGTGATGCTCTGCACGGCTCCGTCCAGGACAAAGAACACAGTCCCATGATGAGAGCTGGTGAGACTGAGTCTGAGCTGATGTTTCCATGTCCTCCTCCCTCCCTCTAACCGTAACATCTGTATCCGTGTGCAGCCCTGTGCTCTCAGGTGTGTAAGGTGTACAGGTTTCAGACGGAGGACCACAGGTGGCTGCTGGTGCGGGAACAGATGTCAGAAACGCCGCTGTCCTTCTCTTTACCCAAACAGCTACTGAGTTCGCTCATTAAGGAGCACACAGACAGGTAGGTAAACCAGCTCTGAAAGCAACTTGTTTATATGCTCTCTGACTTTATTTTGAGTTCATCTTATGGCTTAATGATATCCGTCTAATTCATGTGAGAGAAAACGAAGATCTTTATGTGAGAAAGAAAGCCAAGATATATGAGAAACGGTCCTAATTGTTTATATTTTCTAAAAT
>NW_015151053.1:495143-502576 GCF_000732505.1 Cyprinodon variegatus
ACTCCAGGGCTTCACTTTGTTTATTACTTTGAAAGTTTGCTGTGCAGAGTTTATTGTTGCAGGACTTTACTGTGGAAAACGTCTTACCTCTGCTATCATACGTAGATCTGCATGCGAGCTCAAACTCTTGCTGTGCTTCTGTGCGGCAGCAAACCCGCTTATAGATCATTGCCACAACCTAAAGGGCTGAAGGGAGAAATGTAGTGTCTTTCTCTTGTTACATGGTCATTACAAGGCATTCAATTATTATTTTCTAAATTAAGGCCTTAATTGGAATTAAATTCATTAAATGTGGCATTTAAAATGTTTTATTTAAAATTAAACAAATCCATTTATAAAAACAATTTCATCAGATATATCATACCGCAATTTATTTGCTCAGAAAGAAGAAGAAAAGAAGCTCAAGGTGGAGAAAAATTGAGATAATAGGAAAATGCTAATTTCAACAAAAGCGGCTAGAAAATTATAAAACTTCATGGCTGTCATGGGAATTTGTTGATTGCATTAAAATGATTTCTAAGAGCATTAGAAAGCATTAAATTAGAGTTACTCATTCCTGTATAAACCCTGTGTTAGATATAATGTGACCAGTGGCAGTTCTAGACTAAATTTACCAGGAACAAACAGGGTGAGAGATCAGTGTTTAGCAGAATGAGTTACGCTTAAAGCCACGATTAAAGACTCCTTATCTAAGAGATGAAAACTGTGATCCTATCTTGGTCTGACTGAAGCTTAAAGCTGACTGCAATTTCTAAACAATTGTTAAAGTTCATTGTAATGGTGAAATATCAGAATTGGTCCAAAGTAGCGCTGCAACTAACAATTATTTTGCAAATCGATTCATCTGTCGAAAATGTTTTCAATTTAATAAATTAATCATCTGAGAGTCGAAGGTTCCTTAAAAAAGATGTTCTACACAATTAAACCAGGTGAAACTAAAAGTTTTCCACTTGAGGAGTTCTGGATAGAGCATATTGACAGACAAAAATATTTTCTATCTAAAATGCAAAATTTTTTTTGCAATTTTGATATAATTACTGCTCTAAGTGGGCCGCTCTGTCAGCTAAAAGCACAAGTCTCTACACTCCAGTTAACAATTAATTGATTACTAAATTAGTTGACAATTATTTCAAAAACTGATTAATCCAGTTAATTGTTTCAGCCCTAGTCCCTTGTAATCCCAACCCCTTACAGGGGAACAGAAGACCTCGCCTATTCAGCCAGGCCAACAATTCCCTTTAACGACAACCCTTTCAGAAACATAGACAGGTATGGGTCATTTCAGGCTAACAAAAGAAGCCAAACGACCCCCATTACAAAGGGGTGGACCCCTTCGTCCGGTTCAATTTGTATGTTTTCTAACCCTAAACTAGGCTTTGTTTTTGGTCCGCTCTATAGCGCCTCGACCCCCAATGCTTATTCTGACATTTTGAATTGAAAAAGCTTCCTGGAAACAACTTGGAAACAAAGTCCAGTAGATTGTTTTTCAACTTTTTGGGGGTTTTTGGGGTGAGGTTTCTACAGGTGAACCTGTCTGTTAGCACCTGGTAGAGATAAAGCTGAGCACCGCTTGTTGTTTTGATCAGAGTCCTGGAAGTGAAGGAGCTGAGTGACCTGTCGCCTCATTGGGACGGCCTCCGCCATGACATCATCGCTCACTGCAACCAGCTGATCAGCTGCTATCAGCAAACACAGACAGAGCTCGACAAACTCTCAAGTAAGATTTAACGAGTAACGAAGGCAGCCAGGCCCGTGCAGAAGTCTTAGTCCAGATGTTTTTCTCTTCCATACAGCTTCGTCCTGCTTTAAGGCGAGCAGCAGCAAGTCTGACAGACACCTCCAGTTTATCCCCACCAACCTGCACTCCCAGAGGATGGAGGTGACCGGCCCTGACAGCTCAGGTGACACCCAGAGCCTCTCCTCCTTCCTCTTTTTACGGCTGTTTCCTTGCTGTGCTTCGTGACACCTCTCCGCTGTGTCCAGGCGTTTGGTACGAGGTCATCACCTTCGGAGCGCCGGCCGATCACCACCAGGCTTTCAAACATGGAGGACTGAAGAGGCTGATCAGCAAACACACAGGCCACAAACACAGGTGACCTCTGCTGCTCAGATGCATTCCTGCACCTATTTAAGAAAGTATTCACACCCTCACTCCGCTAAAGTGAACAGATGGGACAGACCATCTCAATTTAAAGCATGATGGGGAGGGGGGAGGAACACTTTAGGTAGTTTTCAGTTTCATATCCACTGCATGGTGATGGCAGCATCATGCTTTGGGGAAGCCTTTATTTGGTTGGTCAGAATGGACGGGGAGAAGGATGGAGCCCGATTACCCTAGAAATACATCCAGAACTACATGGAATTGTTCATTTAATTGAAACACGATCATGTGGTAGAATGGCCTAGTCAAAGTCAAGACCTACGTCTTACTGAGGAACTTCAGCAAGACTTAGATGTTTAAAGATGGCGTCCATGTAAACAGAGCCGAGTTTGCACTGGCCTGCCAAGAAAAACCAACAGAATCTGATGGAGACATCTTAGACTAGATCTTTAAATACTTGAACCTAGTAAGGTAGTGAAAGCGGAACATCTTTTATCCCTAAGATAAAAGTCTTAGGTAGATCATATGTACATTTCAAATCATTCTGGCTTAAACATATATATAAATGTACTCTTTATCAGACTATATTGTCCCAAAATGTAGAAAACTTCTGTTTAAAAAAAATCATTATCTTATGCAGGTCAGTTAGTTTGGAAAACCAATCCACTGGACTTTATTTCCAAGTTTGAAGAGGTTTCGCATCCATCCAGAAGGCTTTTTCAATTAAAAATGTCAGAAATAGCGTTGAGTTTGAGGTTTTGTACAGTAGCTCAACAAAGCCTTGTTTTTGTTTTGAAAACATGGAAATTGGAACAGACGAAGGGGTCCACCCCTTTGGAATGGGGGTCGTCTGGCTTTTGTTAGCCTCCATTGCTGTATACCCATCTAAGTGTGCGAAAGGTCAGTCATTAAAGGGAATTATTGGCCTGGCTGAATAGACGAGGTGCTCCGCTCTCCTGTACAGGGGCTCAGGCTGCGGTGATAATGGGAAGGGAATGACAATAGTGCTGCATTGTAGGTTTTTGAAAGATAAAATCTGAGTCCACCCCCTCTGTTTTAGGTTGTTTTTTCAGCATAGATTACTTCCTTTACGCCCCTCTCAAACCCTCTATTTTCTTTATCCAAAATGTGAACATTCTGGTCCTCAAAAGAATGTCCTTTGCCCATAAATAGTAGATGTACCACAGATTCTTGTCCAGAGGAGGTCGCTCTTCTGTGTTGGGCCATGCATCTGTACAGAGGTTGTTTGGTTTCTCCAATATTAAGATGAAATCAACTGTTTTTTACGTCCACATGCTGTTTGATGGTGTAAGCTTGGGGTCTGTGCCACAGACACCCACCTAGATTGGGTCAAAATATTAGGTACAAGGAGAAGCTGTATGCGATGCTGCAGACAGTGTGTTCAAAGGTCTCCTATATTAGGCATAACTGATTATAATGACAGGGACGTAGCAGAGGATATATGAGGATGAAAATGTTACCTAGTGCTACTAAAAAAACAGGATCAGATTCTGAACTCACTTTTAGGTTTTTCTGTTTCCACGATTTGCAGCACTTTCAGTTTCTCCTAGAAATGATCAGTCATTGGGGTAAAATGAGTGTAAAAGCAGCAGAGGTGGAGGTTTGACTCAGCTCCTCTAGTAACTCTTGGTTCCTCTGCAGCTCTGTGTCGTACTCCAGAGAGCAGAGCTGCAGAGCCAGGGAGCTGCTGGCCAGCATTGCCCAGCTGCAGCCTCTGATCTTCGGCCTCGCCGAGGAGCTGCTCTCCGTCTCTGTGGAGGTCCATCTGGGTCGACTGCAGGAGGTCCTGGAAAGCCTTAAAGAGCAGGTAAGATGAACACAGCAAACACAAATGTTTTTAGACGCAAAGCTCCAACGAATGTTTCCCTTCAGACCACGATGTTTATTCACGCCCTACAAGACGAGCTGGTGAGAAGCGCCCTGCTGGACATCAACAACCGATCCGCCTCTAAAGACGGAGGCAGCCATGTTCACACCAACGGATTGGTCTGTGAGGTCTCCCACTCTGACCAGGAGGGGGGGCTGTCGCCTCGGCTGCAGGATGGAGAGGAGTACAGCCAGGAGGAGTGGGCAAGTTGGAGGGGGGGTGTGACCTCTAGTTGCTCTGCTTTTGGTGCGACGGTTTGTCTAAACGTGTGTGTTTGTGTAGGACAGGACGTGGGCGAACGTCGGGAAGTGTCTGGACTGCATCATAGCCATGGTGGAGCGGCTGCAGGGACGAGAGCGCCTTCTACGAGAACAGTCGTCTCCAGAGTCGCAGGAAACTGCGGGGGACACAAAGTCTCAGAATGCAGGTGGGACGGAAATAAACAACAAGTTCTCTAAAGAAGATCAGATTGATCATGTTTATCTGAATACTGGACAAACATTTAACCCTATTACAAAACATTGGAAGGTTTAACGTCGTAGGGAAGTCATATTTAAATGTCAAATCATTCTGGCTAAAACATATATAAATGTACTCTTCATCAGACAATATTGTACCAAAATTTTAAACATTTCTATTTAAAGAAAAACAAAATCCTGTCTTAAAATCTGTGTTTTGTTATCTTATGGCCAGTTAAGTTATACATCATCCTGAACACCTAAATTCGTCCAATCATATATCAACGGTCATCTGTCAATCAAATGTTTTTGGTCATAGCATCTTGATTCATATGTCGCAGCTAATATACGCAACGATTGAAATAAGACATCAGGATCATTTCCTTTCCCATTGAGTTCCGTCCCAGTGTTCACGGGGATGGACGTCTGTGTCTTCAGCAGGCGTAGAGCTAACAGAACTGGCAGCGTTGCGAGGCAAGAGCTCAAACATGTACGGCTGGAAGCCTTCTACACCAAACCAAGCTTCTGCCGCCCTGGCGTCCTCTTCCACAACATCTTCATCCCCGCTTTCCTCCTCTAAATAAAAAATGGATGACGGAAGAGACTCATCCACGACCTCCGACACAAACTCTCCTCCTCTTGCATGTTTCCGCTGTCCATAGCGTTCCTTGACAGTGTCTTTGCTAAATGCTACTTGTTCCCAATGTAATTTCCCATAGTGAACCTACTAGCACTAAGTTGCTAACTGGTTAGCAAGATGCTTTGAAGAATTCGGTCAAAATCAAACATGCTTGCAAACCTTCCACCACAACAATCCCGCCCTCTTGATAAATGACCAATCACATTCACTTTATTCGCTTATGTAAAGTCGTGCACCACTCGGGAGAATTAGGAAATGCAACGATTGGAACAACCGCTTCCCTACAACTTGAAGTTCTGGTTTCCATTTTTCATTATTTCTCTGTTCATTTTTTTTTTAAAGTTGTATTTAGTTTTTTTAGCCCCCTTTCAAAATTCTTTTGACAATAGGAGAAAATAACGAAAACATTAGATACATAATAAATAAGAGGAGTAATAATGAAGATAAAATTAGAGGCCAGGTTTCCCTTTTTCCTGTAATCTCACCAATAAACATCCTGGATTTTTCTCTCTTCTTTCCCTCCAGCCTCTCCTTCCTCCTTCTCCTCCTCCTCTGTGGGTTCTTGGCAGGAGCAGCTGCTCCCCCTGGTGGTCACTCTTAGAGACTGCGTAAGGGAGGCAGTATCGAAGGCTCGAGCTGCCATGACCTTTGTTGTCCTGCAGGGGGCAGTGGCTGCGACTGTCGCTCAGGGTCCCACGTTAATTGTGCAGCGGCGCCACGCTGTCTTCAGTCAGGGGGTGAGGATATTCATTTCTACGTTTTTGGGGGGGTTAAAAACTTTTCTTGAAAAATAATTGTAATTGTTTATTTCTTTCAAATTATGTTTTATATGAATTTATTTTATTCGCAAATAGGATTAATAGCTTTTCTTTGATAATTATTTTCTACTTTATGAAATTAATTCTGTAGGTTTTATTTTTATATTTTTCATGTAGTTAGATTTTACTTTGCCTTATTTGCGCATAAATATCCCTTTAAAAATTATTCTAAAGAAATAAGTTATAGAAAATAAGGATTTTGAATTTATAAAGGATAGATTCAGAAGTTTATAGAAAAATAACTACATCAGAAATAGTTTATCCGGTATTTAATTTAGTAAATTAAGATAATTTCATGTCTTGAAATAGTTGGAAAACATTCAGTCTCTGAAGAGTCTTTCAAGAATAAAAATCTAAAGAAAAGTTGGCGTATAAATGTTAATCCTTTAAATTCCTGTTTTATGCAGCTGTCAGCGGTGGTTTGTGGTTTCATGCTGAAGCTTTTCGGAGGTCTGGAGGATCCAGAGTTCCTGCAGCAGCTCCACTCTGTGGGAATCCTGGTTCAGTTTGAAGGCCTGCTGAGCACCTATGGTGTGGACGCTTTGGGGGGGCGATGGGGGTCACGCTTTCAGACGTTACTTTTCTCCTGTTCGGTGTGAATAATTCACATCCTGTGTGGTCGTTTCAGGCGAGGAGGTGGGGATGTTGGAGGACATGGAGGTGGGCGTGGCTGACCTCGGTAGCATGGCGTTCACCATCACTGAGGCCAAATCAGAGCAGATAGACGACCTGCTGCCGACGCTCAGTGGATCATGGTGAGATCCTTCAATAAACACACACATTCTCGTTTTGATATGTTTATTGAGGACCATTTTCCAAATCCCATTAAATTCAGTCATTTTTTAACACAGTCTGTGTCCTAATCCACTAACTCTAAACCTTAGTGCACCAAATCTTAATCTAAACTCATTCCTCCATCTAATTATTAGCAAAATAAAGAATTGAATACCAGCTAAATCTCCTCTCTGGTTCCCATATTTCCTCCATCCAGGGGCAGTTTTGTCGTAGAAGTGCCGCTGCCCTCTGAAACCTTCAGATCACTACCTCAGGAACTACAAGCGGGTCGTTTGATCCGAGTGGAGCCGGTTCTGTTTAACATCGGGATCAACCAGCATCAGAGTCTGGCTGAAAGGTACAAACTCGCTGAGAGCGGCATCCAGCTTAAGAATCAATTCAAACATCTCAACAGATGTAAAATATAATTTTATTCATTTTAAATGAAAACAAGCTTTGATCCTAAATCCTCTTTTCATTTTTATACTCATTATATTTCAGTAAATAAATTTAAGATACCCAGGATGAATGATGATGATGGATCAGGTATTATGTGTGACAATATTAGGGTCACCACAATACTAAAATGTCAAGCTCTGTGTTTATACCCAGAAAAATAAAAATGCCATTAATACTTGATGCCATTTTGATGCTATGGAGACAGAGGTGTCAAGTAATGAAGTACAAATACTTTGTTACTGTACGTAAGTACACTTTTTAGGTATCTATACTTTATTACCTATTTTTCTTCCTA
>NW_015151053.1:504475-511567 GCF_000732505.1 Cyprinodon variegatus
GCCCACATTTTAAGGTCGTCTGAGGTTTTACTCTATTAACGTAAAAATATAAAATTAACAATAGTAAAAAAATGCAAACAGCATTTTTCTTTAGGGTCGATACCATTACACGTTATTACTGTATCCAGATACAGTCTTTGAGTCTTTATACTTTTCAGTGTGTCATTGTTTTTGTTAGCCCTAACTACTGCAGTTTATTATATTAGTGAGATTAAAGGAGCAGTTTTGTGTTGGTTGCAGGTTTGGAGACAGTTCGCTGCAGGAACGAGTGAATCAGCAGAGCTGTGAACGTCTCAAAGCTTATTGTAACAGGCTGAGAGAAAAACTTCCTCACATGGGTGAGACGGATGTTTCTGACAAACTCTGAAATCAAACAGAAGTTTTCAGTACAGTTCAAAATAAATGAATATTCCCTTTAATGATAATAAGTTTGATATGATGATGGTGGTGATAGTACTTTTTGCGGTAAATTAGTAACTAGCTGAACTAAAGCAGCCTTTTCTCTCCCTCAGCTGGTATCCAGTCACTATTAGACCTGCTGACGTCTCTTGATCGCAGCATGGAGGCAAAGAAGAGGAAAAACGTGGAAGTTTTATGGATCACAGCTTCAGTAAGTCCTCCTGCTTTTTAAGGCATGATACCAGCTAACAGTGTCGGCTCAGTTTCCATAAGGGGGCAGAAAATGCTGGATGATTAAACTGGGCTTAACTCTGAGGCTCGACTGACTAAAAACAAGATTAAGATATATAAGATTTTTAATCAAGAAATTAATCTCTTGTCCTGGAAATTGTCTTCCATTACTAATAATGTTCTATCAGCTAAGCTCACTTTTTTTTTTCCTGCTGAATTTATTAAAATAGCTGGACTCACTATGTGTTTAAAAAAAAAAAGAAATATTATTATTGACAAAAAAGGTTAAAAAAAAACAATCCACTGGATTTTCAAGTTTGAAGATGTTTCGCTTCCCATCCAGGAAGCTTTTTTTTAATTCAAAATGTCAGGAAAAGCGTTGAGATCGAAGTTTTATACAGTAGCCCAACAAAGCCTTGTTTTTGTTTTAAAACATGCAAAATGAAACGGACGAACGGGTTCACCTCTTTGGAATGGGGGTCGTTTGGCTTCTTCTGTTACCCTACAATGCCCCGTACCTAAGTGTCTGAAAGGGGGGGTTGTTGAAGAGGATTATTGGCCTGCTGAACAGGTGAGGTTTGCTCTGCTGTACAGGGGCTGCGATGACAGCAGGCAGGAATAAACTGTATAAAGCCTTGAACTCAACACTATTCCTGACATTTTGAATTGAAAAAGCTTCCTGGATGGGAAGAAAAATGTCTGCAAACTTGGAAACAAAGTCCAGTGGAATTTTTTTTTTTTTTTTTTTTTTTTTTTTTTTTTAACTGTTTTTGGAATGACTATGACCTGGATGACTGAGAATCTTCACCAGGATATTGACAAAGAGATGAGAAAATCCATCATATAACCAGGGTTGCCCTTGAATTTTGAATTTGATGCCAGAAAAAGTAATCAATGCCATTTTTGTAAAATTTGTTTTTATAAAGGAAAGATTTTTTCTGTTTAATAGCATAAAAAATACAAAATGACAAACTTCAGTTTTCTTTTTGTATTTAGGTCTCTGGAGGACCAAAACAGGCTGTTAATTAAAATTAAAGCTTGGCAGTATCTAAAAATGCTTACATTTTTCTTAAGATAGATGAAAAATATGTATAAAACACGCAGTTAAGTGAATACGTTTGATATTTCTAACAATTACTTTGTTTAATGGAATTTAGAGTTATTGATAAATTGATTAATCTAAACAGAGTTATGTTATTTATGGACTTTGATTCATTGGTAAATGTCATTTTCTTTCAAATCCAGTTTTCTCTTGTATCAAGAGGATCTTTCCAAAACAAAAAGGGATAAATATATATTTTTGCAATGTGCTGACATGCAAAATACTTACATTACTCTTTCCGTAAAAGTTCAAAAAATATCCACTGGACTTGGTTTTCAAGATTTGAAGACGTTTCGCCACCTCTCCAGGAAGCTTTCTGGAGAGGTGGCGAAATGTCTTTAAATCTTGAAAACCAAGTCCAGTGGATTTTTTTGAACTTTTACGGAATGACTATGACCTGGATGACTGAGATAAACAAAGTGTGTGAAGCATTTATTCTTTCAAATAGATAGTTATAGATGTCACTCCAACATACTGTCAGAATATTTCCCAATTCTTCTAATTGAAGTCAGTGCTAAGTATGATATAACTCTATATGTTATACAATCATCTGGTGGTAGAGGCTTAATGCTGTTAGCACTGATTTCTGTTTGCTCTCAATCTTCACAGTCGACTCAATGAAGTGCATAAAATCACAACAGTCTTCCCCCTCGACTGTATTAATTATTAGCATGACTTTTCTATCCTGCTGCAAACGTTCTGCATGATTCCCTCCACAGTAAAAACTGCGTTGCTCTGGCAGCCGAATAGGCGATAACTTAAGAAGTTTATCGAGTGTTTATATTACAAATAGAAGCACATCAAGTTCCCTCTGCATCCTTGTCACCATTAAACAGTGTAAATAAAACAGGAATGATTAATGTTTCTCCTTTAGCATCCCTCTGTTCTGACACTCTGCTTAAGATTAGACAGTGAGGCCATCTAGTGGACGGTGATAACATTACAGCACTGAAAGTAATGTCCTCTAAAGGTATAGTGGAGGATTTTCGTGATTTTCTAAAAAAAAAAGCCCTCTCCACTTAAAAAAAAAATGCACATGCACAACCCTGTACCCAACCTAAGAGGAAATGTCTATTAAATGCGTGTTAGAGCGTGCAGGAGCCAATTTCTGCTTGTGCATGCTCTTTTTAAAAGTTTTGCATCCCTCATACGAGCTAACTTTCCAATAGAAGTTTTGCAATTTTTCACTATGTCACCACCAGTATGTAAAAATGGGGATGAGCACGTAGGACGGCCTGACACACACATGTCACCAGAGTTACTGACAATTAGGATGACCACTTATTTAGATGATCCACCTGGAAATAGAACACCCTACACTATAGCTTTAAGTAAACATGATCAATTAATTGGAGGGAGTAAATTTGAATCTAATAGATTTAAGTTGAATATTTGTTTACATCCCTGATTGAAATATTCCTTTCCTGGATGATGTATCCCTGTTTCCATTTTGTAGGAACAGGAATTATCTAAGGTTCTATTTGGGCTTAAAAGGACACGGACATTAAAAACACAATCAGGAAGGATGCTTTAAGTACTTAATCTGTTTTAATAAGGATCAAATGGTTTTTGGCATAAAATGTGACGATTTACTTTTAAATAATATCTGTGTGTAACATGCCGGTGCTGGAGATGCATAAAACCTAAAAACTGATGCAGGTTTACCTGCAGATACCTTTTTTTATTCATAGGCTGTTGTTTGTAGGAAACTTTACCTGTGTGTGTTTCCTTGTGTGCAGTTGTGTCGAAAAGTGAACGGCGTGCGGCTGACCAGCTGTAAGAGCGCGAAGGATCGAACGGCGATGTCTGTGACGCTGGAGCAGTGTATGATTCTTAAGGAGCAACACGCGCTCAGTCAGCAGAATTTCAGCTCTGCTCTGGACAGCATGAGGAGGTCTGTTATAAACCACAGCTGTCCTCTTCTTCTCCTTCTCACCTTTTCTTTCTCTGCACCTTTTAACTTGATCCAGCTGAATCTTTCTGGTATTTCCTTAACCTTTGAATTTTTTTCTGTTTTTTTCCTCCTCTCCCTCCTATTTCCCACCTGCACACAAACGCTCCTCCTCCTGTAGGTCCCGTCTGTCCTGGGGGCAGATGCTGGGCTGTTATGCCCACTCAGGGTTCTCTGTCTCTGGGTTGGATCCCACAGAGTGTCCCTCAGGTCTCCAGAGCTCCTGGCTTCAGCTGCTTTTAGCTTCCAGAAGACATTTCTACCCGGTGGCCTTCCTGCTGGTGACCTCTCACCTCCTGGTGCTCTGGCTCATATTCAGCTTGGTGATCCTGCTGGCTAAATACCAGTAAACGACCTCAGACTGGGAGCACTGGAATGCACAGATTAGAAATGTTCTCTCAGGTCTGTCCAAAGCATCTTCTGGACCACAAAAATAAGCCAAAAATAGTTTATTTATTGTTGAGAGGAGGAGGTGCAGCGTGCCTGAACTAAAAGCCATCCCTGGTGACTTTTACTCAGAAACTTCACATAGTTTGATTAATATTTGCAAAAATTAATATTTTATTTTTAATCTATAACCCCTTAAATTATTTATTGCTTCAACAATTGCCAAAGCCCTCTCCTACAAACATCAAATAATAGTTTTTGCTTTTAATTCATCAACAGAGTTGTTTCATTTCTAACAGGTTTGGTGTATTTTTTGAGTTCTCCTGCCACCTAGTGGCCAAATCAGATATTTAATATAATATGCATGGTAATGTTTATGGTTTTTAATTCAAGTTTTTGTTGCTGAAATGATAAAAAAAAAAGCCCTAAATGTACTTTTTGTTAGCTCTTTGTCTGACCCACAAATAAACTGTCAGTTAAAACTGAACGTTAGTCATAAAGTATAAATGTGTTAAAAAAAAAGTTTATTTAAACTTTGTTGGAGAAGTTTCTCATGCTTTATGATATTCCATTTTCCTTTGTGTTGATCCTGAATTAAACTGATGGAAAGAAACAAATGTGTGCAGATATCCCTGATTCAGCTCAGCAAACACTTAAACTGTTAGCTGTAGTCTACAGACCGTCTTAGTTCAGGTCGCTTCATAGGATGATAGACTAATTCAAAGTAAAGTCTCATCCATGCTGGAGCAGGGTTTGTTGTTTATTTGTCGCCTGATTGCTGATCAGATGGTTTCTGTTCTCCTGCACGTGTCCAGGGACGGCTGCAGGACGGAGAACGTCCAGAAGAACATCGGCAGCAGGAAGTTCGCCTTCAGCAGCGTCCAGCTCCTCACCTTCCCCAAACTCTACAGACCTCCAGATGGCAGCTATGGATAGACACACACTCTGTCTCTACGTGTATATAAGTCCAAAGATTGTTTATTTTTTCATGTAACTTTTCTGTGTTTGATGGTTTGCAGATTGTATTTCTGTTTGAATGAGAACTATGTTTGCTGTTGGAATTACAAACGTTTCTGCAATAAATGACTGAAGTGAAGCTAAATGTGCAGCTAGGTTATGATGTTCCATGTCTTCCTTTCCTTCCAGTATCTTACACCCTGCTGTGAGATGCTGGATTCTTTCTGGGGCCTCTTTTCATAACCTGCATCTGGGATCATGCCTGGTTTTTATAGATCTGGGCCTGCATTGCTCTGATGTCCAACAGCTGCTCCTCTGCTGCCATGATCAGAGCGTCTGTGCCGTCTTTCAGCCCGGCCCTCTGATGCCTCCTTCTTTGCTCTAAGTGCATAGTCTGAGGATACTGGATCTGGGGTGGCATTTCTTTTTATTTCAAATCAAATCACATGTATTTGTATAGCCCTTTACAATAGCCAAATGGTACCAAAAGTGCTTTACAACAAAGCCATAAAACAATACATAACACATATAAAACATACAGATACAATTAAAAGTGCTGTAGTGGTGCAGCGCTGCAGGACATTAAAAGCCTTCCAGAGGTGCATAGAAAGGAGCACACAGAAAGATGACATCTAAGAGACAGTTTTATCCTAATCAGAATTATTTAACCAGAAACAAAATCCCATTAAGATTAAAAATCCTCTTTTTCAGGGGAGTCAAATTTACACATTGAACAGAAATACATTTTCATCACATTAAATTTACAGGTTCATAAGAAAAGCATATAGAGTAAAAAAATTACAGATAACAGAAGCTGTCTGACATTCTCTCATTGCATTTAAGCATAAAACATTTTGTTCAATTTCAGTCTCTGTAGAAAAATCCACACAAGCTGTGCAGATAAAGGCTTTCTTCACTTGCTCTGTGCAAAAGGAACAGTGAACAACAGCTGATCATGTTTATGCATTTAGCAGACGCTTTTATTCAAAGCAACTTTCACAGTATACACAATTTTACAGTTATTATCAATATGGCAGTAAGTTCTATTGAGGAAAATCCCTAATCAGAATGAGTGGACAGCAAAGAGAGAGAGAGAGAATAGGAGATGCTCTTTGAAGAGGTGGATTTTAGGAGTTTCCTGAAGATAGAACAGGATGCTGTTCTTGTAGGGTTAATAGCTCATTCCTTTGTAAATAACATCCAGATGTAAGAGGGCAGTAATCCAAGAAGGGCTTTGATGCTGGCTCCTCATGAAGAGGGAAGGCCCTCCGACCCACAGGTCACAGTGATGTCATGGCTCTACGGTTTGTGATAAACCTCAACCAAACATGGTAAAAAAAAACAATTTAAGACACAAAGAAGTAGCATTCATATAAAAAAAAGGAGAAGTGAATTAGTCTGGTCTTAATTAAAATTTCATCTATCAAAGACACCCATAAATGATCCATGACAGACATGGCTGTGTATGTTAGCATCATCACAGCACTGACTACATAGAGCTAAAAATAAAGAACACAGGGCAGTAGTTCTTTATTTCATGTATCAAGATTGATTTGCATGTGTTTGTTAAATCAAAATTTAAACAAGTGCATTTGTTCTCGGATTGAGGAAGCAAAAGAAAAATTTTGCTAAAAAAACAAGATAATTTACATTTAAAATAAATAATAATAAATAAATAATGATAAAAGGCAATTGCATTGCCATATTTCAAGTGCATGTTATATAATCATATTATTTTAAGAGTAAAAATACTCATTCGATTGGCAAACTATGTTATTTACCTATTCAAAATAAAGGTAAATACACTTAATTTAAGATATTTTCACTCATCTCTAGTTTGCTTTTCCACTTTAATTTTTAAATCATTGTTAAGGTACACTTATAGATTTAGAAAATTACATTTATCCAAGGGAATAATCAGTTAAAGTGCATATCATCATACAACACGAATTGAATTTGGATTTTCTACCTGAGAGTATCGCTGCTGCCACCCTCTGGTTAAAAGGGGAACTGCTTGTTCTGGATCAGGTGAAACATGTTCCTATGAGAAGAATAAATCACCTGG
>NW_015151053.1:512293-523085 GCF_000732505.1 Cyprinodon variegatus
AGCTTCACATCTTTCTCCTGGTCCTGGATTCTCTGCTGGATTTGTTGTCGTCTCTCCTGGAGCTCCTTCTGCTTCTCAGTCCTTTCTGCTGCAGCTGGGACCGTTTCATGACCTCTATGTTCATCCATGGAGCAGAGATAACAGATACACTGCTGATCAGTGCGACAGAAGATCTTCATCACCTCATCATGATGGGAGCAGAAGTTCTCCTGGAGATTCTTAGAGGGGTCCACCAGCTTGTGCCTTTTAAATGGTGCAGCATCATAGTGAGGCTGGAGGTGATTCTCACAATAAGAAGCCAAACAGACCAGACAGGATTTAACAGCTTTCCTTTTCCTCCCAGTGCAGACATCACAGGCCACATCTTCAGGTCCAGCATAGCAGTGATCAGCTGGAGCAGCTTGGAGTCCAATCTTCTTTAGACCCTCGACTAATTCTGCTAACATGATGTTTTTTTCCAGTCCAGGCCTCGTTATGAACTCTTTCCTGCACTGAGGGCAGCTGTAGATCCTCCTCTCATCCTCTCCGTCCCAGTGAACCTTAATACAGTCCAAACAGTAGCTGTGTCCACAGGGAATAGTCACTGGATCCGTCAGTTGATCCAAACAGATGGAACAGGAGATGTTACATTGGTTTAGTTGAGCTCCTCTCTGCTCCATTTCAGCTCTCAATAATAATGACTGTCTGAGTTTCTCTTCCATTTAATAGGAGCTGGTTTAGCTTTGGTGTAACTAGTTTTTCTTCCCAGGAAATACCAGCGATTTTGCTCATGATTCTTATTAATCAGAGGAGGAAGGAACAAGGAAATACATCAAGCTGAAAACCCACTGCTTACCCTTAAATATGTTCAAAAGGAAATCAAAAGGAATTTTAAAATGCTACTCAGCTCAGTCTATTTACAACAGGTAGACACTTTGGTACAGAGAATGACTGCTTCTCATTACACATAAGACCATCAACAAAATACTATGTCTTTGTTTTGTATATAAATATTGAGAAATTAATAAAAATCCCTATTAAAAAAAGAAGAGTTTCTGACACAGGAGAGCTAAAATATAACAAACTGCTTTTATAATGGTGTCCTGATGACCTGAGTTCTTTTAACTGTTCATTGTTCGATCATTGTTAAATAAATGTTTTGTTAAAAATAAAAAAATCGGATTCTTCTCTCAGAGTTCACAGGGCGGCAAAGGTTTCCACACAAATTGCCCCAAAATAGGAGCTTTGAATAAACAAAAAAATACATTAGACCCCATAGACAATTTTAGTTTTACAAAGCAGAATAGAACATCACAAGCAAACCAAGCAAAAATAAGACGGTTCAAGCAATGGCGTAAATATCGGTAAGCAGAGACAGTAGTTGGTTAGGGGCCCCCGACCTATTAGAGGCCCTGTCATTGACACTTGGTTGCCCCCCTATGCAATTGTGGACTAGGAATTCTCTTTGCAGATTTAATGGTGTGAAAAATTCCTCTTAAACCCACCTGATACTAGGCCGACTGACCGGACTGTATTTATACTGCAACACATGCCAGATGTCAACATGATGGTGATCCGTTTAAAGACGACACCAGTAGCAAAAGGGGATGGGGTGTTGTACTTCATATGGGGTCCGCCCAGATAATGTTGCTTATTGTTGTGTCGTTACGCCATTGGGTTCAGGTGATAAAAATCTAACACAGAGTAAGAACCAGGAATCGGTTTGCCTTTTTTAGGTTTCACTAGAAAATTATTATACTTAAATATATTTTAATTTTCATAAAGGAGCCCAAATGATTACATTTAAAGTCGTAGGGAAGTGGCTGTTCCAGCCATTGCAGTTTCAAATTCTCTTGAGTGGTGCACAACTTTACACGAGTGAATAAAGTGAATGTGATTGGTCGTCTATCAAGGGGGCGAGATTGTTGTGTCGGAAAGTTTGCAAGCAAGTCGTGGCCGTTTTTTCGGAAGCATGTTGCTAACTAGTTAGCATCCTAGTGCTAGTAGGTTCCCAATGGGAAATTCCATTGGGACCAAGCAGCACTAAATTGGTGACTTAGCAAGGACACGGTCAAGGAACGCTATGGACAGAGGAAACATGCAAGAGGAGGAGAGTTTAGTGTCGGAGGTCATGGATGAGTCTCCTCCGTCATACATTTTTTATTTAGAGGAGGAAAGCGGGGACGAAGATGTTGTGGAAGAGGACGCCAGGGCGGCAGAAGCTTGGTTTGGTGTAGAAGGCTTCCAGCCGTACATGTTTGAGCCCTTGCCTCGCAATGCTGCCAGTTCTGTTAGCTCTACGCCTGCTGAAGACACAGACGTCCATCCCCATGAACACTGGGACGGAACTCAATGGGAAGAGAAATTATTCTGATTTCTTATTTCAACCGTTGCGTATATTAGCTGCGACATATGAATCAAGATTCTATGACCGCAAAAATTTGATTGACAGATGACCTCTGATATATGATTGGCCGAATTTAGGTGTACAAGCTGACGTATAACTAACTGGCCTGCATAAGATAACAAATCCCACAGATTTTTTTACAGAAATTTTCTAACTTTAGGGACAATATCATCTGATAAAGAGTGCATTTATATACATGTTTAAGCCAGAATGATTTGACATTTAAATACGACTTCCTTACGACGTTAAATAATTTTACATTTTCAATAAAACTCACAAGCAAGTTTTGGCTTGAAGAAAACAGCAATTTCCAGGGAAGTTTTTTTGTTGTTGATTTCACAGCAGTTTGAACATCCCAGCAGCGACACAAAGGCCCACATTAGGAGAGAGGAGGAGTTAAACTGCTTCACATCTATGACTCTGACATCCGAATATGGCGCTGCTGCTGTTGATGCTGTCGGCTAGTTTATAGGATTTAGAAGCAGAAATCAGCTGGAATTGCAGACAAATGAGGTAAGTCCATGAGAAGACATGGACTTGGGATCAGGGCATGTATTATGCTGAGGAGGAAAACACTGTTAACATCTTAGAAGTTGTCCTCTGATCCAGCTCTAACACAGCTCCTTTGGAGCACACAAAGTTTTTAGTAATCAACAAAACAAACCCCCTATAACCAATAGATAGCCAAGCATGAGCCTAGAGATAATCAGCGCCATCTTTGGGGGGGGGCTCCCTGGGTGCTGCACAAAGGCAGCCCACTGTTCCCCAATGGGATCAGTTAAATGCAGAGTTAATTTCCTTGTTCTGTACTTGTGACAGTGTAATGACGGTAAAAAAGCTGGAAAAAAACAAATAACGTAATGGAAACTGTCGATATTAACACATCACCTCAAAATTCCAAAAAAGAGAAACTGTGCATGAATGTCTCATATTTTACTTCCTGCAATGTGAGTCAATCTTTAACTGTCAAACCCAGATTACTGGGAGAGAGCAAAAATATGCGGATAAGCAGGAAAGAGTAGAGATAACGCAGTAGAGATAAGATTTGTAGCAGGAACAAGAAATGTTTTCAGACTGACTGATTCTCTGGAAGGTTTGTTTAACTGCTTTTGGTTTCTACTTTATCATATGGAAGTGAAACAATTCATCTTCCACTGAATTGAACTAAATGTCCCAACAAACTGATGAACCAGTCCAACAGAACCAGCATTTAAACAGCATTTGAACAGTGCGTGCCGCATGCAGTCTTTAGTCCTTCTTCCCACTGTATGTCTGAATGCTTCAATCCATTTATTTCAGAAGTTTGACATTTTTATGTAATCATTCCCATTAATTTAAAAATGTTCCAGATATTGTACTGCAGTGTAAACTTTATGCAGCTCCAAACAGATTCCGATGGCCATAAAAACTATGTGAGAATCATGTGCAGCACAATAGTAAACATGGAGAAATAGTTATTGTCATGATTTTATCTAAAGATCTGACCCACATGCAGAAAACCAAACACAAAGACAAGGGAAAAGTTTAACAGGTTTTATTGTGAGTAGTAGAACCGGGACTGAAAAGTGAAGGGGAAGCTTCTGCGGTTAGTTCAGGCTCTGTGGGAAATTTGTGTCTTTGATTTGAAGAAGGGAATTAAGGCAGCAGGACTCACGTTTCCAGGAAAAGGTGTCTTTCGGTGAATCCAGTCGGTGTGGGTTGCTCCTGCATGCGCAATAGAGGACACTATGATGTCACAAGCATGCATGGTATGTGTTTATGGAAGTAAACTTGAATTGTAGTGCTGGAGCGTATCTACTGTAGCAATCTTTAATTTCTTTCCCAACCTCAGCCAGTGCATTAAAAATACAATCTTTTCAAGATGGTTGAAAATAAGGACTTTTCTCCACAATATTGTGTCACAGCAAAGAACAGAAGGACCCAGTATTCAGGCAAGACAGACAGTGGGATTACTCAAAAAAGCATTTATTAAAAACTATTAAGAACGGTCGTACAGTACATTTAAACATTTACCGTCACATGCATTATGCTTTTTTATTTGTTTTTCTCTCCAGTTTCTCTAAAAACTGACCCATTAAGAGTTAGCGCCTTGAATTAATATTTCAATATAGCCAAGATGTATTTATTTTTTTATTTATTTTATTTATTTCGAACAGACAGTAAAAACAATCAAGAAAGAAAAATTTTTTTTAATGAAACCAACTTAAGAATGAAAATATAAAACAAATTATTTTGCCCATGTGACATGTAAATTTTATATTTTCTGTTCGAAAAGGAGCAGGTAGAAGATACATCTTATAATGTCCTGCCCCTTTCCTACTTGTCAATTTATCCTCAATTAAATGTCAAAACATCAAAAAACCAAAAAAAACACTTGTTTCCATTCCACATGATGTTTAGCCATGTACAATTATTTTAAGTTCTATTTATGTCATCAATTACATTATAGACTATTAAACAGTCATCTTATATAGCGTATTTTGAAATGAGCTCGGTTTTAATCAGTTTATTAAATTGGTTTGCATTTTGAATTTTTTTAAAGTCGTCATTCAACCCATTCCAGACATTTACTCCACACACAGATAAACAAAAACTCTTCCTGGTTGTTTTAAAGTGTTGTTTTTTAAAGTATCCTTCACCTCTTAGATCTCTGTCACCAAACATTTCCTGGATATTGTGTGGAAGTTTTTGATTTCGAACCTTAAACATGAATTGAGAAGTTCTAAATATTACCAGATCCCAGAATTTCAGTATATGTGATTTGATAAATAACTGGTTTGTGTGTTCCCAGTATCCCACTTTATGTAGTATTCGGATTGATTTTTTTTGTAAAATGTATAATGGCTGTAAATTTGTTTTGTATGTATTCCCCCAAACTTCCACACAATATGTTAAATGTGGTACAATGAGTGTGTTGTATAGAATAAACAAAGATTTGTAATCCAGGACGAAACTAATTCTTCTTATAACAGCAACACTTTTGGCTATTTTAGATTTTACTAGGCTGATCTGAGGTTTTCCAGGTAAACTTATCGTCTAATATGACACCCAAGAATTTTATTTCATGTACTTGTTCTAAATCAACACTTTCAATTGATATTTTAATTGGTTTATTTCCTGTTTTTTATTGTTTCCGAATATCATGAATTTGGTTTTATCTAAATTTAATGATAATTTATTGTTTTTAAGCCAATGCTGTAATTTTTCCATTTCTGTGTTGACCACTTCTGAAAGTTGTTGAAGGTTTTCTCCAGTACAGAAGATACTTGTATCATCAGCAAATAGAATGTACTTTATAAGGTTTGTATAATTACAAATAGCTCATATGTTCTTTAGTTTACAAAGGATCATCGAAGCATTGAAAGCAGACCACCACAACATTAGATGATTCAAGGAGGGAGACATTAAATCCACCATTCTAATGTTGAATTTTCTGTTCTGTTACATTAGAATTATGAGGTAACACAAACATTAAATTTCAGTTTTTATTGTGTAAATTACAAAAAACTACAGACATCATTTAATTCCATCTATGACAACAGGGAAAATACAATCTAATAAAGACTCGACTTGATTCTATTTGATTTCTACAATTAGTTTGATCCATAATCCGCTCATTTTCCAATAAAATAATGATGTTTTGAGTTGATACAGATAATCAGGATGATTAAAGTTCGCAGCAGAAAAACATTTGGTCTAACAAAGTGATAAATATCATTGTAATTAGTTAGGTGAATACTAGAAACTAAAACAAAAATAAGCAAAAGAATTAAAGAATTGGACTTTAGATCACTTCTGACTATTTCAAGTTAATGAATTCAAGGGAGTATATAGAGCCATAAAGCCTAACCCCAGCATATAGAGGCTGAGTGAATGTGGTCTGGACTCTATGGAGGAGAGTCATGGTTTCAGAGACACTGTAGAAAGACAGAATACCTGCTCTGTGATCCAGAAACACTCCTATTCTGGAGGAAACTGGACCTGGTACTGGAGTTTTAACTCTGTTGTGACAAAATGTATAACTGCTTGTGTCACAATATAAAGACCAAGATTTGTCATTAAAACCAAATCCTTCTACTTTGCCAATGTTCCTGTAAGAAACTGCTATACAAACTCCTTCTCCTCTCCACTCCACCTCCCAGTAACTACGTCCAGTCAGACTCTCTCTGCTTAGAACCTGAAACAGAAAAGTGAATCTGTCTGGATGATCAGGATAAGACTGTTGGTGGTCTGTTAATCTAAGCATTCTGTTCCCCTTAGATAATAAAATATTTTTGTTTGCTGTGTTTGGATCTAGAGTGATTTCTTGAAAATATTTTAAGAATTCGTTTCTGGTGTTTGGTTCCGACTCTAAAACCTCCACTCTAGTGGCTGATGGTGAGATGTTTGTCCCTGTGTCTGTCAGGATATCATCTAGTAAGTCTCTGAATTCTGACACAGCTGCTGTCACATCCTCGAAGTATCTTGGAGGACGAATATTGATGCTGGATGAGTGTGTAGACTCACTGAGTGCTGACAGTGAGGGGTAGTTCTGGAGAAACTGGGTGAGATCCTCTGTGTTTTGGAGCTTGTGCAGCTCAGCATCTTTCCTCTTCAGCTCAGTGATCTCCTGCTCCAGCTTCTTCTGAAGCTCTTTGACTCCACGCACATCAGTTTCCTGCTGGGATCTGATCTGCTGCTTCACATCAGAGCTTCTTTTCTGGATGAGACGGATCAGATCAGTGAAGATCTTCTCACTGTCCTTCACTGCTTTATCAGCAGATAAATTGATGGCCTCCACCTCCTGTTGAAGCAGCTTCACATCTTTCTCCTGGTCCTGGATTCTCTGCTGGATTCTCTGCTGGATTTGTTGTCGTCTCACCTGGAGCTGGTCCACCAGATCATGCTTCTTCAGTCCAAAGACATTACAGTGAGCTTGTTGGTGATTCTCACAGAAAGAAACCAAACAGACCTGACAGGACTTAACAGCTTTCATCTTCCTCCCAGTGCAGACATCACAGGCCACATCTTCAGGTCCAGCATAGCAGCGATCAGCCTCAGCAGCTTGGAGTTCAATGTTTTTAAGATCCTCAACTAAATCTGCTAAGATTGTGTTTTTCTTTAAGACAGGTCTTCCACTAAATGTCTCCCTGCACTGTGGGCAGCTGTAGTTTCCCCTCCGACCCTCTACATCCCAGTGGTCCTTAATGCAGTCCATACAATAGCTGTGTCCACAGGGAATTGTTGCTGGATCCTTCAGTAGATCCAAACAGATGGAGCAAGAAATTTTCTCCATCTGAACTCCTCTCTGAGCCATTTTACCTCTCAGGAACAGCAAGTGTGCACGTTTCTTTATCTCAGAGATGTGAGTAGTTTGAACTTTCTTCTGAAGTGTTCCCTATTGTTCCGCTCAGTGATATCTAAAGGGTTGGGCAGGCAATAGAAAATTATTTGATCAAAGTGCAAAGTGCATATACTGTGTTATATGAGGAAGAAGATTGATTAGTATGACTTCAACTACAGGAATATGAGCAGTTTGAAGCACAAAATAAATTTTTAACTCATTTTATTGATGCAACCTTTGTCCCGATGGGCGTGTTTTAGTGTAAATCCAGATTTAATAAGCGGCTGCTGTGATTTTAAAAAGTTTTAAAAGTCAGTTTTACGAAACTAAATCTCTCCAGCTAAAAAGAGAAACCCGTTACCTTAAAGCATCAAACTGCAGATACATTTTGACCAACAACAACATACGATAACTTTTCAAACTAAGCCAAAACAGCCTGTATGTAAAAAAACAATCTAATCTAATCTAATCTAATCTAATCTAATCTAATTTAATCTAATCTAAGCTTATCTAACATCAACTAAAGCCAACTTTGAACCTTAAGCGCCGATTCTGATTAATAACAACATCAGGAAGCCATTACTATGCTGCTGTTAGGATTCCAGTTTGTGTAGGATGTTTTTTGTGTTTTCCTCTTTCCACCACCAGGCGGTGCCCTGTCCTCGTTCGGCCTCCCGGAGGACTCTGAAGCTGCTGACTGCCACTACCTCGATGCCTCGACCTTAATTTCCGGAGGGAGTCTTCCCAAGGGATCAATAAAGTACTTTCTAAGTCTAAGTCTGAGTGTTTGCCAGTTTTGGGTACTCTAGCCAAGCTGAGTTTTGCTGAGTCAAACTGAGTTTTTGTCAACCTGAGTCTTAACCTTGTTTTTGTCTTTGCCTCTCGGCAGGAAGTCATCCTGCATACTGGATGTTTGGGACCTTCTCCACCTGGAAGGATCGTCTGAGCTTCAACTAAGCTGGGGATTCAAACTGGAGGTTTGGATCTACTTTTCCTCAAAGGATTGTTTGAGCTTCACACTGAGCAGGGGATTCATCTCCACAAGAAACCGTTCAAGTACCATAGTCAGCTCCTCCGTTCCTCAAGGAAACACCTCAACCTGGGTAAACCCTGTCCGCCTTTTCTGGAAAAGTGAGTCCTGTTGCCTTAATTCCCATGTGCAAATCGAAGCTCAAATTTCCCACTGAGCCTGAACTAACCACAGGAACTTCCCCTTCACTTTTCAGTCCCTGTTCGCCACTGTTCAGAGCAGCACTGGACCCTTCTCTACCAGTTCTCAATAAACCTGTTAAAGCTTCCCCTGGTCTCTCTGTTTGGTTTTCTGCATTTGGGTCAAATCTTTGAATTAAATAATGACAATTTTATTTTAACCCATGGTCTTTTGTGCTATTTTATACAGTAAACAGTTTATCAGTCAGGTAATATCCAGCCTCCTTTGAGTAACATTTCAACAGAGAAATTTTTCTTCGGTTGGTGATTAATAACTCTGCTTAAGCTATAGTGTAAATTAGTAAATCAGTTTAGAGGACTGGAATTTAAACAGGTGATCTAAAATATTTATTAAATATATCCAGAATCTTCTGGGAAAATATCACAACATATAGGTCTTCTGTCACATCTACAAACCATAAACCAATTAGCCCTAGTCTATTTGTTGCGCGCTCACACTCTTTGAAACTCCGTTATAACTCTTCACTGGTTTCTTTTGTGGACTACCTGATATTTTCCCAGTCCTGCTACCAAGTGGATTCTTGTGTTTCTTGTAAGTTCTGTTGTTTTGCAGAAATTTTCAAGACATTACCTGCTCTGCATTGAGCTCAAGACAAGATGGAGAGAAGGGAGCTAGAACCAAGAAGGATCAAGCTGACTCACCACCACCAGAGCAGAGGAACTCAGCCGCTTAAAGCAGGGAAAAGAAATGATAAAGCTTTAAAGGGAGGAACTTCAAGGTTGTTTCCATATTGAATGCAAATACTTTCATCACTTGTTCCCTTTCAGGAAAATTCGAAGTAAGTTCCACTGCTAAGCTCTCTTCAGCCTTGACTTTACTCTAGGTTATACAAAAACAGATAATGGTCAGGTACTGACAAGGTAAATATTAGTTCCTTAGTAACTACTTAATATTATGCTTGACTTAATGGATTATGTATGTTGGGTGCTGGTGTCTGCGTTTTCCTCTAGGTGGAGCCATTAGGCTGCAGTCTGTTTGGAGGGCAGTTTCTGCACACCCACATGCAATAAGCTTCATCTTCTCCAGTGTAAGAGGAGCGGTCGGCTGGCTCTCCAGCGCCTGAATGTTTATCACTACTGGTTTATGAGAGAAGCTTCCTCCAAGTGACTCACTTCCTGAACGGAACCCAAAACAAAACCTCCACTAAATATACTCCTAAAAAGAAATCTCCCTATCCGGCAAGGTACCGCTTCTCTCTCTCTGCCAACAACCTGGAACGGCCTACCTGCCCTCCAATGACTCGCCCACCACCCACTCGATCACCGAGAAAACCTCCAGCCCCCAACTTCAGTCCTACCTACTTATTCAGTAGGCTTCTGCCTAAATCAAGTTCCCAGCCTGAGTCTAAACTTTCCGCTAACCTCTCCCCTTCTCTGACTTCAGTTCAAGAACAATCCAGCTCATGTGGCTCCTCCGTAGCAATATTCATTCCTTCTCTGTTTGTTTTTTTTTACTATCAGTTTAAAAGGGAAAATAAAACCTTTTGATATGAATTCATCCACCTCCTTGTGTGTTCTATGCATAGGGTCAAACGCCTTGCCACAAACATGACAGAGTAAAATAATAACTAGCCAATAATTTGGTATTGAGTAAAGTATAGGCTGTAACTTCACAGGCTTAGGGTTTATACAAAACCAACACTGAGAATTTCTACTCTAATTTTGCAGTAATGAGCCAGTAGTCCTCTAATAAGTACTAATTAACTACTCTTTACCCCAGGCTCACACCGACTCCGGTCTTACCGTTGCGGTGCGGCGCCGCAGTGATTCCAAGTCATTAAAAAGACGTAAACCTCTCTCACCGGCTGCGGTTACCGAGACACTCCGCCGCCGCAGATAATCCAGCAAGGAAG
>NW_015151053.1:523816-525760 GCF_000732505.1 Cyprinodon variegatus
TGTGTGTAGCCAGCGAGCGGTTTAAGGATAAGCAGTGGACTCTTTGAATGTGATAAAAGGAAGAGGAAGGGCGGCACGGAGATGGAGAAAGACAAAAAAAAGAAAGATGCTGAAAGAGGACGGTGCCAAATAGAGCAAAGTAACAGATTTATTGGAACCACAGCGTTATTCTATTAATGGATTGTGTTGTTGAAATTTTCTGTCTGTTGCTGACTTGCAGTTACGTATCCCAGTTCAAACATAAAAGTTTGTTTATTCCAACCTTGGATTTGCTGTAGGTTGGGGTTTGTTACTATTCCCTGGGATGATGATTTGCCATTGAAGCATATGACATGACATGACAGGGGTTGACGTTAAGGATTTTTACGACTTGGCCTATGGGCAAGTGACTTTCACATTTCATTTGCCCAGAAACTATTTTTACTTGCCCAGTATAATGTTTGATAAATAAAGTTCCAAATATTAATTTTTGTATATATATCACTGAAACATGTTTGTTTTTTAAATGTTTTTTGTAATTCAGTATTTTTTAAGTTTCCAGGTTCCCGGTGTGTATATGCATGCGTCAGATAATGAACTGTAGCCTCCATTACCGTGTTAACATGCTTTTCCATCCTTCCTGCACATTCTATTCAAACTAAACTTTGCTTTAAACTGTTGTGTGCTTGGAAAAATATAAATTGCATTGTTAAAAATCTAAAAAAAACTTGACAGGTTAAAAACTTAAGATAAATCACAAGACAGAAGTCAATGTCACAGATGAAAAACTTTTATTTTAGAGTCACGGTATGTTTATAGAAGATAATACTATTAATATAATGTGACTTTTCTAGATAATCATTATATATAGTTATTTTATACAGGGTTTCTACAGTCTGACATCATTTCAGAATTCCCTGATTTTTAACTGACTCAGGATTCGTTTTTCCTGACAAAATAAATGCAACAAGACAATAATAATAACATAGCAGGTCACCAATGTCTAAGAGGAAAAAATTTAATGAACATTTTTTAATGTATGACCTGCATCACTGCACAGAAGACTGCCATATGATAGCCATATTTAAACTGTGCGCATGGCATACAATTATGTAAATTTTCCTAATCCCTGACCGATAATTTTTAATCTAAGGTTATCTGGGTGGAGGGTGAAATGGGTGGTGGGTGAAATGGGTGGTGGGTGTGTTACTGTACTGCCATCTGGCGGAAAATCTCGCGGCTTTTTCAAATCACGCCAGAATGTGTACAAAACAACAAAAATGGTGCCGGCAACCTTTGTGGGTCCTTTTTTAAGCGAATGTAGTAAACTAATTAAGTCAGTCTAACTAAAAATGTTCTGTATTTTGTTCATGATTCAACAAATTTAAATGTGATTATAGGGGAGTTACTCAGAGCAGCTCCAGTTTTAGAAATACACGTTTATTATACGATTTTATTTTGTATCTATTTCAATTCCCTACAAACTTCCAGGCACCATATTTACGTTGTGTGCTTTTTTTTTTTTTTAGATAGAAAGCATACATTTATAAAAATGAAATGCTCAAATCAAAAGATTAAGTAAATTTGTCTTTAAGTTAATGTACGTTCCACTTTTGGACAATCAATACTTTTTACTGAGAGGGATACTGATGGTACGGAAAATTGCCCAAAGGGGAACACAAGTCAAAAAGGGTTGGGAAACACTGATATATAGGACCTACTCTAATTTCTAAGTTTGAAATATATATATGGTAATTTTACTGCTGTAATTGCGATAGTGCTAAGATAATAGAGATTTAACGTAATAAGTAGTGCAAAGGTTAGAGCTATACATAGTCATATCATGCAGGGCTCGATGTTAACCATCACCCGATCGCCAGGGGTAAGTAGCTTTTATCGTCGGGAGAGTACACTGTGATAGCTCAGTGTGAAAAACAACTGATCCCAGGCTGTTCTCTACATCCA
>NW_015151053.1:531245-532323 GCF_000732505.1 Cyprinodon variegatus
AGTCATATCATGCAGGGCTCGATGTTAACCATCACCCGATCGCCAGGGGTAAGTAGCTTTTATCGTCGGGAGAGTACACTGTGATAGCTCAGTGTGAAAAACAACTGATCCCAGGCTGTTCTCTACATCCAATCTGTTCCTCTGCTTTGGATGTGTGTCACAGCTGAAGGTGAACTCAGACATAAAAGAAAAACTTACTTTTTGGTTGATAAAAGCTTGTTTAATATTTCACTTGGGTCCTCAGAAAGCAAAACAGATCCCAGCCCTATTTTATTTTATTTTATTTTACTACCTAAGAATCAGTCATGGCAATCATTCATGTAACCAGGTCACACTGGCCTGATTACATGACTGATTCCTGGCCTGAAAAAATCTCCCTGGTTACTTAGCAGTTAATGCAGTTTTGTGAACCTTATTGTGAAGTGTTACCCAGTGTTGTATGTATGTTTTTATTGTTTAGATTTTCAATAAAACTAATTCATGACATATTATTGACTACACACATAGTAAAACATATAAAATAAGTAGGAACGTAAAAACTCTATAGCTACTAAGTGAATCCATTGTCTTAAAAAAGTTTTAGTCATGCAAATAATTGTGCAATGTCTTTTTTTTTAATTAAAGAACAGAAAATATTTGTGCATGCATTTGGAACAAGGCATCAAAGTATGTCCATTGTATTCAGTTTGTACCAACTAAAGCTCTCTTTCATCAGATGACTGGATTGACAATCTTGCCGATAAAAAGAATGTTTTCTGCGTTTCTCTCTGTGATGATCACCATGAAAGGGCGGTTGAACTTCAACTCTGGGATGGGGCCCAACCTACCGCTGAAATTATAGCTTATAATACCAGTAACTGCTGCAGCAGAGACTCCAACCTCATTTACGTCCAGCGTGGCTTGGTGCACAACCTTTACAGTGCAATTAAAGCAGAGTGAGTTGATTGTGTTAAGATAACATAAGCAAGGACCTTTCAATAATATTTTCCCATCTTACCTCCGAAACGAGCAGGTTCTTTTCCTCTGCAAGGCCACTCAGATTCGCCTGATCCCCAAACACATCTGTTATTCCCATCCC
>NW_015151053.1:534908-537302 GCF_000732505.1 Cyprinodon variegatus
AAAAAAAAAAAAAAAAAACTCAAATTAGCTCTTAATAACCCAAAGTTAAAAATGAATCCAGGTTCTAATAAATACTTAAAAGTAATACATAAAAGTTGCATTGTTTTGTTTCTCAGTTTTTTAGGAAATAGCCCATTAAACTGAAAATACAATATTGGGGTCAAGGAAATAATTGTCATCTTTATTCTGGAGAACATTTATAGTATTTGAATAACCATTACTTATTGGGGAACAGCCGGCCCATCACTATTATAGGAAAACTTCTTTGTTATCTGCGAAACAGAAAGGAACTAATGTATAGTTTCACTTTAGTTAAGGGTACAGAAAAACATTAGTTAATTGTCAGATAGTGATTAATACTGATTGGTTAGTGTCTACCTATTTGATATAATGGTTTACTTTACTTTAAGTTAGGGGGACCAAACGTCCGTATTTCCCGGGACATATCCGTATTTCACGTCCTGTCCTGTTTTTTAAAATGACCTTCATTGGACCATTAAATTTACAGGCACTAGGGCACTGCACACGGCGCTGCGTGTGACGTAATCCCTGAGCCATGTCAGTGCGGGCAGCCCTGTTCTTAATCAGAAGATAGAGAGCGTGGCTGTCTGTACGCCAACATGCCAAAGCGAAAATGTATATTTACAGACGATTTACAAAAGAGTTTCCCCGCTTTCAGACTGGGTCAAGACAAATGGGAGGCCTTGTGCACAGTGTGCAAAGCAGGAACATACTGTATGTCTTGGTGTCCAATGGAGGTGCGAAAAGCCACCAGGACACAGAGAAACACAAAACAGCTGTGCGAGGCTAGAGCAGTGCTAGCTTGATCACACAGTACTTTGTCAAACCAGGGAACGAGGATGCAGTGAATGCAGCGGAGGCTGCATGGTCATTCCACACAGTGAAACATCACAACAGTTATCGCTCTATGGACTGCACGAGTTCATTGTTGAAAAAGACCCTCCCCGATTCAGACACTGCAAAAAAGTTTAGTTGTGCCTGAACTAAGACCGCGGCTATTGTTGATGGTGTTCTGGCACCTCATTCTGTTGAAGTGGTCGCACAAAGCGCTCAAAGACATCCCATTTTGTGGTATAAGTACTGACGGGAGTAATCATGGTGCGGTAAAAATCTTCCCCATAATTATTCAATACTTTGATTGGAAGGAGGTTGGTGTGCAGAGCAAGTTGATTCAAGTGCAAGATACACCAAATGTGACTGCAACCACCATCGCCAATTACGTAATGGAAACATTGGCAAAAAACTATTTGGCTTCCAAATGCATCGCATTTACCGGGGACAATTGCAGCACTAATTTTGGTGGAACCCGGCGTGATGAAGGGGGAAATAATGTATTTGTAAATTTGAAGAAAATGCTACAAAACAAAACATTGATTGGCGTGGGTTGCCCAGCACACATACTTAACAACTGTGTCCATCACGGGGCAGACAGACTTGATGTGGACATTGAGAATATCATTTTTAAAATCTACCAGTACTTCCACATTTACACTGTTCGTGCAGAGTCCCTCAAATAGTACTGTGATTTTGTTGATATTGAATACAAGAGGATGCTGTCACACAGCAAGACAAGGTGGCTCTCTCTGTTCCCAGGCATAGAGAGGATGCTACAAATGTTCCTTGCTTTAAAATCATTCTTTTTGTCTCAGGAATAGCCACCCATGATGATCAAGGCATTTTTTGAAAACCCATTTAGTGAGATATACTTGTGGCACATGCACTCTCTCATGTCCGTCTTCCACAATCACATTCAAGAAAAGGAAAGGGAGAACAACTCCATCATGGAGGTTAAGAAAATATTGAGCAACATCCACAACATTCTTATTGAACGGAAAAACAACAATTTCATGTCCCTCAAACTTAAGGGACTGCTTGCCAAAAATCGCAGAGAAGGACTTGAAGAGGGCTATGATAAGTTCATGGCTGATGTGCTCGGCATGTACAGTTCATGTTTGGAGTATCTGGAGAAGTGGAAGACACCTATGGAAGAGTTCTCACCATTCATGTGGATGGACATGAGTGAGCCACCAAAGTGGAATGATGTGGAGGCCTGCATCAAGTACCTTGGAGAGAAGGGGGTGCCAATTGATGATGTTAAATGCTTTGACCAAGTTGCCAATCTGAAGAAATTCATAGAAAGCTGCGGTGATGATGAGTTCATGGGCCTGCAGGTGCACCAGAAGTGGACCAAATACTTTGAGAAGGCCAAAAGTATTGCATGCTGCTCAGAACTGCTGAAGATTGCACAGTTTGTCTTTGCACTTCCTCCTCACAATGCAAATGTAGAGTTTTTTCACTAATGCAGAGTCAGCGGACAAAGGAGAGGAACCAGCTCTCAGTTGAGTCATTGAAAGGGATCCTATTTGTGCAATA
>NW_015151053.1:539308-540628 GCF_000732505.1 Cyprinodon variegatus
ACACTTTAATTAAGGGCAAAAAAAAAAGTAATGATTGTAATGAGGATAGTACCTGGTATTATCCTCAACTTTACTTTAGGATATACAAATAAAGATAATGGTCAGGTACTGATACGACTTAATATTATGCTTGACTCAACTGATTACGTAATATAATAGCCAGCCAATAATTTGGTATTGAGTAAAGTAGTTTTTCATAGGCTGTGATTTCAATGCTTGAGGTTTATTCAAAACCCACACTGAGAATTTCTACCCTGACTTTGCAGTAACGAACCAGTAGTCCTCTAATGTATTTTAATGTGTATTGTAATTTTGTGAAGCACTTTGTGACGTCAAAGTCTATGAAAAGTGCTATATCAATAACCATTACTTACTTACTAACTATTTGACTATATTTTAGTTCTTTTTTAGTTCCACTTTGGTTTCCTTGGTAACTACCAACTAGTTAATGATTAATTACTCTATATATCTATCCTAACTGTGCAGTCATCCCATAATAAGGCTGGGCTGAGTTTTCTGCAGTAACTACTGGTTAACTACCCATTAGTTCCTTATTAGTTACCTATGCACTCTCTAGCAGTTAATGCAATTTTGTGAACCTTATTGTGAAGTGTTACCCAGTGTTGCATGTATGTTTTTATTATATCATCGCCACTGTGTAGATTTTAAAGAAAACCAAGCCAGGAAATATTATTGACTACACGTAAAAAAAAATATGAGTAGGAACGTAAAAACTCTATAGCTACTAAGTGAAACCATTGTCTTAAAAAAGGTTTAGTCAAGCAAATCATTGTGCAATCTCTTTTTTTTATTAAAGAACAGAAAATATTTGTTTATGCATTTGGAACAAGGCATCAAACAAAGTATTTCCATTGTATTCAGTTTGTACCAACAAAAGCTGTCTTTCCTCAGATGATTGGGTTGACAATCTTGCCGATAAAAAGAAGGTTTTCTGCGTTTCTCTCTGTGATGATCACCATGAAAGGGCGGTTGAACTTCATCTCTGGGATGGCACCATATATAAGGGGCTCTGGATAGAGTCTAATACGAGTAATTGCTCCAGCATAGACTCCAACCTCATTTACGTCCAGCGTGGCTTGGTGCACAACCTTTACAGTGCAATTAAAGCAGAGTGAGTTGATTGTGTTAAGATAACATAAGCAAGGACCTTTCCTTCATATTTTCCCATCTTACCTCCGAAACAGTCAGGTTCTTTTCCTCTGCAAGGCCACTCAGATTCGCCTGATCCCCAAACACATCTGTTATTCCCATCCCTTTCAGCACGTCATTTAACTCGGAGGAGGAAAAGAACCTGACTGT
>NW_015151054.1:0-60635 GCF_000732505.1 Cyprinodon variegatus
TGACACATATAGTATGACCTCAAAAATTGGTTAAAAGTAGTCATAGTATAGTATGACCGCAATTGTTGCCTAAAATGACACATATAGTATGACCTCAAAACTTGGCTAAAACAAGTCATAGTATAGCATGACCTCGAAAATGGGCAAAAAGTAGTTATAGTATGGTACTGTATGACCTCAATTATTGCCTAAAATAACACATAGTATAGTATGACCCCAAATATTGGCTAAAACAAGTCATAGTATAGTATGACCTCAAAAAATTGCAAAAATGTTGTCATAGTATAGAATGACCTCAATTAATACCTAAATGACACATATTATAGTATGATCTCAAAACTTCGATAAAAGTAGTCATAATATAGTATGACCTCAAAAATTAGCTAAACAACTTATAGTATAATATGACATCAAAAATGGACTAAAATGAGTCATAGTACAATATGACCTCAAAAATGGGCTAAAAAGTCATTGAGGTTATCGTAAAGTATAACCTCATATACTATGATTCGTTTTACCCAATTTTTTTACCCAATTTTTGAGGTCATACTATAGTATGACGTCAAACGAGGTCATACTATAACCTCAATTATTGCCCAAAATTACACATAGTATAGTATGACCTAAATAATTGGCTAAAACGAGTCATAGTATAATATGACCTCAAACTTTGGCTAAGAATCGTCATAACACAGTATGACCTTAAAATTTGGCTAAAACAGGTCATAGTATAGTACGATCTTAATGATTGGCTAAAATAAGACCTCAATTATTGCCTAAAATGACTGATAGCACATATAGTAATATGACATCTAAATTGGCTAAAACTATTCATAGTATTGTATGACCTCAAAGATTGGCTTACATTTGTTATAGTATAGTAGGACCTCAATTAATGCCTAAAATGACACATACTAGAGCATGTGTCATTTTAGGCAATGATATAATTCACTTATTTAATTATGAACCATATTTTTTTACTCTTTACTTTCTAATCTTTTGTTTCCTGTGCTATATCCAAAACACTGCTTAGCTCTCATCAATAATAATCTTCCTTCTACTGCAAAAAAACTGTCTAGCCCTTAATGCATGATGTTCGATAAAGCCTATATCATCTTCAGCATAATTTGGCGCAGCGTTCATAATAAAATTTCTGATACGTACCTTCATCTACAGCTGGAGCCTCTAAAGGAAAGAACAGAGGAAAATGTTACATTAGCAAAGTCTTAAATTTAAATAGATTTTAACATTAAAAAAAAATTCAAAATCTTTTGGAAGAACCATGTTTGTTCACCATTGCCAATAAATAATTATACAAAGTATTTTCAGGGTTTTCTCACAATATTTGAATTTATATTTTTATAGCATCTATGCCCTAATACCTTTTGTCCTATACTGCCTATACTCTTATATCTATGCAAATCAGACATATTAAAATGATTGCCCGTATATCAAACATTATTAATAATCACTAATCTTTTTTGTCTCCATCTTTGTACTCTCATTACACTGTCACACGGTCACAAGTACAGAGTAACAAAATTAATTCTTGCATGGAACCTATCCCCTTGAGAAGCAGTGTGCTGTCATTGTGTGGCGCACAGGGAGCAGTGTGGAGGTTAAGGGTCTTTGCTCAGGGACCCAGAGTGGCAGTCCGTGGGAGTGGGACTCAGGATTACACGCACAATGCCCTAACCACTAGCCACTCCCCAAAGCAGGCATTAGCGTGAAGGGTCTGGCCTAAGGACCCACACTGGCAGCTCATTCCCCCATCTGGGAAGGTGACTTACTTGAACTAGCCAGCCACTAATAAAAAAATACTCTTGAGAGTATACATAAAGTTAAACCAGTAAATCAGCAGATGATTGCTTCAACAGCTAAAGGTTATTTCTGAAAACAAATCAATGTGACTTTTTTTTAAAGAACAGCCACATTTTTAGATAACCTACATTAATATTAAGCATGTCATTAATGATATTGTAACCCTACCTTCTTCTGTAGCTGGAGTCTCTACAGGAAAGGACAGGAAAATGTTAGAGCATCAACAGGCAGAATGCAAATGGGTTTCCTTTTTATTACCGAGGGCTGATATTTACTTTATATATTCAGATGCTAAAACCTTTCTTGCATGTCAGAGGGTGAAACGAAAAGCCTGAAATCATTCTGCATGCCGTGTCACACCAGGGTTTTAACGCATAAAGTCTTATTTTTCAGATAAAGGAGGCAGCTCTTTCATTAGAGTGTGTTACAAGAATACATGTAAAGCAGAGAGGGGAATAAGATATTTATATTGTAAGTAAATTCCTCTATAACACACAAAAAAGAAGATTTGTAATCATTGTATGTGACAAACAGAAAGACACTGCAAGTCTGCACAAAACAAAAAAGAGAGATAGAGACCTTCCTCTGCAGGCTCTTTTTAAGGTAATCCAAGAAGGCGGCATGAAATAGACAACAAATTATTGTTAAAGGTGGCTCACAAAGGCAACATCTTGAATCACCTGGCTAAGAGAATGGTTTTAACAAAAAAAGGAATGAAAAACAATAAGATGTCAAACTATGAAATTCAGGTTTCAACAATAAAACAAATATTTACCCAGATACACCTAAATCATGACAGCAAAAAATACTACCATGCAGAATATATTGGTATTAGGTTGTCATAGTCTGTTACTTTCCTTAAACTAGGACACATCTATTATCAAAGTTTTAAGGCTTGTGGAGCTAGAAACACGGTACTGTTTATTCCAAATTTTTCTAAAAGAAGCCAAACTGTTCCAGTGTAGTTTAACAGGCTCAAATCATGAGAGCTCACCCACCATGCAAAATAAATAGACATAAGCCTTTCTTATCTACTCCATTTAATGAGCAACTCATTATTTATCATGAAAATCTTTTCTAAAAACTGGCTTAAAAACAACTATAAATACTAGCAAAGTATTTATTTAGTATTATGTAGAAACAGGCCCTTATCATGATACTGCCACCTCTTTGTAAAACCTACGAGTACCCCTTTTTTACACTCCAAAATAAAGTAGTAAGCTTTAATAAACCAGCAGAGTGATTTTATTTTGGTCATTATCTTCATGACCTTTTAACCTTGAACTGTTAAAAACTGCAGCCTTGTCAAGCACAGAGTAACTAAATAAATAAAAATATAAAAAATATAAAATAGATTTTCGGTTTTTCCTTTTTACGTTAAAAGGTTTCAGATCAATATATATATATATATATTTTATTTTTACTTTACAAGTTATGCTGGAGTCAGTGTCGAAATATTCATGATCTAGTAAGAATATTTTAGCTTATTTATGATCAGAAATTTGAAATGCGAATTTCCGTTAAAAATAGTTTTAACTACTGGAAACTATTCTGTTTTTTCTGAAGCAACCTAACACAATGTGGTAGTAACCATTAATGGCAAAGAATAAAAACTTCATAACCTGCTCTTATTTAGCATGTTTCTTACTCTCTATTTGAAAATGGAAAAATAAATGTCCACTCTGTTGGGACCTTGATTGATTTCTACCTCTGCGTTTAAACTTTGAAAACTGCTGAAAATCCTAATGAAAATATAATAAAACATTTATGTATTTTTTTCATTCATTCACTGTGTCATTTTCTCATTGGATGTTCAACATTAGATCTCGGAGTTCAAATAATTTTGGTTTTACACAACTAGTAAAAACACAAGTTTTTATGGGGCCCAGAGTATATTCTAATTCCAGGGCCCACTAGAAGTTAATCCCACGACCCAAATCAGCAAACCAAAATACCAAAATTTTTTTATTTTGAGTTTCAGCGTTATAAAACTAGCAGGTTTTCCAGTTGGTTAACTAGCTAAGTAGTATGAGCATTTTTCAACTAGCTAGTATGATAGTTAGGAACTGGCTAGCTAGTTTGAGCATTGTTCAGCTTGCTAGCTTCCTAGCTAGTTAGGGACTAGCTAGCTAGATGGAGCATTGTTCAGCTAGCTAGCTAGTTCTCTATTTAGTTAACTAGCTACTTTGAGCATTGTTCAGGTAGCTAATTTGCTAGTTAGTTAGGAACTAGCTAGCTACTTTGAGCATTATTCAGCAAGCCACTTTCCTAGTTAGATAGGAACTAGCTAGCTTGCTGGAGCATTGATCAGCTAGCCAGTTTGCTAATTAGTTAGGAACTAGCTAGCTAGTTTGAGAATTTTTCAGCTACCAAGTGTCCTTACATTCCCTGTGACTGGTAACATAATAGATAACACCTGGGTTAAATGCTTTAAATAGTGGGAACTGTCACTACATGTGGATATTTCACTCATGAACCTTCCTGGAAATGTTAATGGGATGGGCGTTTGAAACCTCAGATTCAGAAGTCCTGGATGTGGAAAAGTGGTTTGGATTGTTACCCAGCGGACTTTGGTTATTCAGTCCACATGTTTTTGTCTTCTTGGACTCAAAAAAACTTAAAAGACCAGAAAGAGATCAGAATTTTCATCTGGAAAAAGTGCAGAGTTTTCCTTCTGACTGATGGTCAGTGTCTGAGGACAAAAGTTCAAAGATCTGGATGTTTTCTTTCACACTGATGGAGTGAAAAGGGTGGATGTATTGGGGCCTTGTGTGCAGGAGATCTTGCAGTTTGTTGAGTAAATAAAGGGCTTGAATTAAAAATTAAAAACCTCTTGATTCGCCTGACTTGGTGCTAAAATACAGCCTTTAGATTTGGAACATCTGCTGTAAAAGATCAAGATCCAAAAGCCTGCAGGAAGCTTTCTCTGTAGGATTTCTGGGATCAACCTTTGATGAATGGATGGATTGATTCCTCTAGGTCAGAGGTCTACAAACTTGTAAATCAAAAAAGCCATTTTGCTTAGCGTCCAGCTAAATTAACTTGTTTAGAGCCGCAGCTATTACATGACCGTTAAAGAAAAATACAAATTGTAGGTGTTAAAAACAAGGGGAATTCTTCTTAAAAAGGAAGCATGAATTTTCTTCTATAAGATATTATTTGATGTGTTAAAAAGTAAAACAAAATAATAATAAGAAGAACAAAAAACACAATTTTCAAGCTAATTGGCACGACAAATAGACATAAAAACATACTTTTAGCCATTTTTGTCATTCTATCGTCATATTAAGTTTAAATTTGTCCTTCAAAAATCTACTAAAGCTTCTAAAACCGGTATTTACTATATATTATAAATCATTAGCTGACTATAATTTTTAGCCCGTATTAATAGCCATGCTGGAAGGACCACAGAACTTCTTGCAGCTCAGGTGCCACAGGTTGTAGGGCCCTGCTCTAGGTTGTCTGTAAATAGTTGGAAATGAAATATTAGCCACTTAATCATAAGCATGTTGTTTGTTAGGAAATTAAAACCGGTACATCTATAGATCTTCTAAATTATTCTTTTAACGTACAATCCATAAAATTTCAAATAATGTTAAAATTCGGTCATTGTTCAATAAACTAGTATCTAAACTGAAAATCAAAGTGATATTGGGCGCCCCCTGTTGGTTGGGGGACTTTAAAAACTGCTTTAATTTTTCCCCCTGCCTTTAGGCCGGATTTCTGTGTAGCTGACAGTAAAAATCAAGTAAATATATAAACATTTTACCTTCAGCTGCCGAAACAGGAGGCTCTGAGGGAAAAAAAAGAAGCACAACAAATATATTTCATTAAGGTTGACATTTTATATAATAGGATCTCTGAAACTGGTCAGACAGAGCGTAGGATGCGAGATGTGAAAATAAATGAACCCATTCAAATGTACCTTGAGTGGATTCAGCTACACTTACAAATAAAAGTCTCATTTAGAGTAAATTCATCTCATCCTAACTCAGCAGGCAACGTCTAAGCAGCCAAATAGAGCAGTGATTACTGATGACTGGACATGAGATGGCTAATGGGACTGAAATGAATGAGCCGCCATGAAAAGATATCATTTACAGTAATCTGCAGGTGGAGACTGCTTTTAAGTGATTGTTTTCAGTAAAAACAACTGCTAACAGCATATAAATTATTTAAAAGAGAATTACCTTCTACTCCAGGTGGAGCTTCTTCTGATAAATGGAAGAAAACAAACAACAACAACAAGAAAAACAATTCAAGCTCTGTTATTAGACATGAGAAAATACTCGCTGCAAGACATGCACACTTTGCTCAGATTATATGACCCAAGGGGGTAAGTATAGAACAGAGTGAAAAAGCTTTGTTCACAGACAAAAAAAGAGCCTTTTTTCACTTTCAGCCTCTATGACCAGGCGAACCAAATATGGATTAGTGGATCAATGGGACTAGGCAAACGGCTCGCAGCAGGAATTTGGTCACTCTGCACACTTTTATACCAGCATCTCTTGGGATGCATAAAGAAAGAAGCTCTGAACATTTATTGTTAGAAAAGGTAAACCAAAAAAAAGGAGCTGTCTTTAACATGGTGGATATCTGAAGCCTACCAGAGTGAGACTGACTCAAAAGAACAGGCAGATTTAATTGGCAAAGATGTGTCAGAAAGTCTTATTTTCCTTCCCCCCAAAATCAGTTGAAGGAATAGGATTAGGGCTGCAACTAATGATTATTTCGCAAATCGAATAACCTGTAGATTACTTTTTGATTACCGTAATTTTCAGACTAAAAGCCGCGACTTTTTCCCCATTTTTCGACCTTGCGGCTTATATAACAATGCGGATTATCTATGAACTTTTACAGCTAACGGCCTCTAGGGCAATACCTAAATCTATGGATTTTACCATCCACCATGTTGACGTCACATTTGCTTCAACACACAAGTACGGTAGCGGCGCGCAGGGAAATGCGGAGGTCCTCCGGAAGCAGACTTCTACCGCGAGTCGTACGAGACAGAACGACAGCGAGAAAGACGGACATTCAACATAAAAAACCTGCGGCTTATAGTCCGGTGCGGCTTGTATATGTACAAATCATGCAATTTAGCTTCTGCAGCTAATATTCAGGTGTGGCTACTAGTCCAAAATTTACGGTAATCATTTAACAATCAGCTAGGCAAAGATTCTTTAAAAATGACTTTTTATGAAATTAAACCAACTCAAACTTTTCCACTTAAGGAGTTCTGGATAGAGTATATTGATACTTTTAAAAAAAAATCTTAAATGCAAAATCTTTATTTTTTTTTACAATCTTAGTATAATTACTGCTTTAAGTGGGTCACTCTGTCAGCTACAGGGACATTTTATATTCTCTTTACTCCAGCTCACGATTAATCGATTACTAAATTAGTTGACGATTATTTTAATAATCGATTAATCACAATTAATCCGACTGTTTCAGCCCTACTTAGGATTGTGATGCCAAAAAACTAAGTTAAAGGTCCAGAGAAATTGGGAGATCAGCTTTAAAGTGGAAATTTCATGAAGAAAACTAGAAATTGGTCATCAGTTGGTCTGGAACAAAGATTTTAATAATTTCGTTAACCTGTAGAAATAATCTAGTTTTTGGTTCTGCAATAAAAAAATGTGTGCATCTTAAGGATTTTTATGCATCTAGTTAATTTGCTTAAAAAAAAAACTATCAACATTTGCTGTTAGTGTAGCAATAAAGGGGCTGAAATGATTTCAGGTGTTGACAGGTGAAGTTATAGCATTCCAGATGAAACACCCTGCCTTCTTCGCGTCTCCTCACTGACAGCAGACGTGCAACAAAGAGACTGCACACGTGAAGCCATGCACGAGCCTTCCCCTTCCTGCTGCTAGGCGAGCTGACATAATCAGGTCAGCCGCGTCTAAGAATGGAAGCTCCAAGTGACGAGTTCCTTTTTTTTTCCCTTTAAAAAGAAGCATCAAAATACTCCAGAAGTCGTTACTTGCCTTCCTCCCTGAAAAGAAATTAGGAAAAGCTTTGAAACGATCAGAGAAAGTATGAGGTTTCTTTTATTGTTATAGGAATATGTTTTACTCACACCACCTCCTCCACTACAACTTCTTCAACTTCTTCCTCTACAACTTCTTCTAAAACTTCCTCCACTGCTTCGTCAGACATCTTGGCTTACAGCTGCTTTAATCAAACTGGAAAAAACAAAGCAAAATGAGAACAGGCGGTGGTATCAAACCATTTATCGTATTTTTCAGACATTTTAAGATTTCTCTGCATCTGATTAGTCACACCAAACTCATTTCTCAGATGCTTTATTGCAGCGATTGTTTACCTGATACCCTCTTTTTAATCAGAGGGAATCTGTTTCAACAAGCCCTTGACAGATGGCTCTTCTCTTCTCCAGCTTTCAAAAGCTTTTATCATTGTGCAAACAACAAAAAAAAAAACAAAAGAAAGGGAAAATATCCTGGCTGCATATGCTGTGAGGTTGGAACACAGACGACTCCACCACAGGTACTCAGGGCTTTCAGCAGCTCTGGGCCTAATCCGCAGTCATTTCCTCTTGGCGCTGATCGAGGCTGCAGGAAGCTGACTGAGGCCTGAGTGGTGCTGAAACTGCAGGGACTGCATGAATCTTTTAAGGGACCACGGATGCTTCTGAAGACATGGGTTTGGTGTTATTGATGCACACCAGAGACAGCTTTGAAACGACGGTTTTAGCCAGGTATCTGCTTCCTTAACACCACCGTTTCAATGCTTTTCACCTCACAGCCTTTTGTAAATGTGAAGGGATTTTGTTTTCTTCTCGTTTTAAGATTTTGCTTCACAAAATCAATGAGCAGGAATTAAATATAGATTTTTCCAGGTTAAATGTTGTTTTTTTTTGCAGATGCAGGTAGGTATAATACTCGAGTGTATGAAATGGAAGTTATTCCTATACTTTAGGTTGCTTAAGCTCTGTCAGATTAGATAAAAAGAATCAGTAAAGGTCTCCTTTAACATCTTTTTTACCCACAGGTTCTGGATAAGAATTATGCCAATGATTATGTTTTCACTTTAAATAATGTTGAAAGGTGAGCCACCACCCTGGTTATATTTGCAGCATTTATTCCCCTGCGTTTAGCTCCTCTTTCCTTGCCAAAGGAAGCAGGGTTATTGAGAATGCTGCATTTAAGCCAATTTGAACATGTTTTGTATGCAAGTGAACAAGTTTTAATTTATTGAGTATTTTAACCAGTAGTTGGTTAAAAAAAGGCATTTTGCAGCTACCTAAATAGACATTATGATGGAAAACCCCCCAAAATATTAGTGCACTTTCATAAAACAAAAATATAGTTTTAAAGATTTCACCTTGTTCCAACTATAACTATTCTTTGTTTTATATGCAGTCTATGTTTTTCTTTAGCAGAGATGCTTTAGCTATTGATCCAAGCGCAGCAATGACATCTGAACGCTTGAGCTCAAGGTCAGCAGGAGCAGACTGAATCACAGAGCGATGTCATTGGATTAGATGTCAGAATTTGATTGCACACATTTCATTTACAGCTTTTTTTTTTTCCACAGGCTTATAAATCACAGGATCATAAAACCCAATGTCAGAATGGCTGCAGAGTGAAGGGGAGAGCGAGGGTCTATTTTTAAGAATAATAGGACGGGCTCCAGAACAGGTGCGGAGCAGCTCATCCAAACAATGGCCCACCTCGTCCGTTCGGAACTAAATGGGTGGGCAGGGTCCAACGCTCAGCGGGCTATTTCTGTTGCTGCTGGTTTGACAGCCAGCTGTCAATATGAGGGACGCTTTTACAACAATAGGGCTTAGGTGGAGCTGATCTGGACTTTAAAACACAGATTTGTTTTGAAACGACAAAGTTTCCCTGATTAGATAGGCTTAGTAATGTCTCTCTTAACTGTGTTTTTAAATTGTGGTATTAATTAGGATCCCTTTTGGATAAAACCAGATTAGAGCATCTTTAGTAAAAACACAGAGAAGTGATTTGGAATACAACAGAACATGCATTCAATAAATCTGAGTGTGGAAAAGCAGTGGTTGGAATGTGTGAAATCCCCCTGTGACCGGGGTATCGAATGTGCATTAGCTTTAATGAATGCGGTCAGTTGGTGTTTGGCTGGAACTGTGGAACAGCACACCGACCGACAGTGGCAGGAATGTTGCTGGTGCTGCTTTCAGCATTAAGCAGCATTAAGCCAAAGCCTGCAAAGCATGTCACCAACACAACGGTCTCAGGGGCGAGCTTAGCACCTTCTTCACCAACATATGAGGCACTCAGAACAAAAGCATCCCCTTTTGAGCCGTCTTAGGCCACATCGGATCCAGTTATACGTTTATTCCCAGCTATGTGAAACTGCTAGTAAAATTTAGTTAGTATTAGATTTACACTACTTTCTTTTATCATTAAAACCACACCAACATTGTACAAGTCATCTTTTAGAGGTCATGTTCGGGTTTAATCGTCTCTGAGGTCAAAGTGATGAACGCTTACCTCTTACACTGCGCGTCCCCTGAAGAAACAATGGGATTTACAGCAAGTACCGTTTTACGCCTCTACATCCAGGCGAATACTAGTCCAATCATTCCCTCTTCCAAACAAATGGCAAACTTAATACAGCCCCGGGGGTCTCGTGACTGCATGTCTTTGCTATGACTGGTCGGGACGTTTGCTTCTATTGTTGGAGACACAAAGTCAGATGAGAGGTACCTGGACCAAAATACTGCCTTCAAATACTGTTCATGAGGAGGGGGGAGTTAGCTGCAGAAAAAGTGGTGGAGGGTTGCAGAGAATAAGGAAAAATCTGGATTAAAGGTTAGAGCTCAAGTAAACGGGGTTATTGCAAAGTATATCACTAGTTGGGAAGTGTTGGCCTAGAGGTTAGAGCAGTGCGCTTGTGCTCTGAGAAGGTTGCAAGTAGGCTACCCAGTTTGATCCTCGCAGCCTCCACTCTGGGTCCCTGAGCAAGACCTTTAACCCCAAACTGCTCCACGAATGCCGCACAATGGCAGCCCACTGCTCCAAGGGGATGGGGCAATATCTCCAATGTGAGAACAAAAACGTTCAATTATAATTAGTTCTAAAACCAAGTGAAAGCAGTGAAAATCTAGGACCTGAGATACAAAAAAAAAAAAAAAAACTATATTTTATTTATGAAAAAACTCAAATTATAGAGTGGCTTAAAGCAGACAGTTGATAAAGAAAATTATTCATTAGCCTTTCAACATCACATTGACTATCAAAGCAGGCTAACTAAAGCTAGAGAAGAAATGCTTCTGCTAACTCAAAATATACTCCAAAAAATACTCCACAATGCACATTAAACTAAATTAAAATTAATTTAGGATATCTTTCATAATAACTGGCTTTATATAAACTTATTTAACTTAAGCAGGTTAGCCAACACTAGGCATGTCCGCTGGAATAGATCAAAATACACAAACATCACCCTTTTCCCACCATTTATAAAAAGGGAAAAGCAATTAAAGAGCAATTAAAGAAACAAAAGGATTACATAGAAAGTAAAATCATAATCCAACAACTCAATTATATTGTTTTGTGCTTTCTTAATTGTTAACAGCAAAGTTTTCAGTGCATTTTAATGAGCGGAGGGTCTTACAAATATTGCCGTCAAACAAAACTGTATAAATGTCTATATTGTTAATTATGCTCCAACAATCATTACGTTGAGATAAATATAACAATAATATAACAAAACACATTTTTTTCCTGCCACTGAAATAGTCTTCCCAAAGAGCAGTCAAGAAAAATGTTTTGAGAAAATGATTTAAAGGCAATAATGATGTCGATGGACATAAATACATTCTTTTCTGTGTGAAACTGATTTACAAGAGGTTTAATGAAGAGGAAAAAATGAATATCTAATTCTGAGTGAAACATCAGTGGATCTGAATTGTAGTCCATATTTCTTTTTATTATCTTAAAGTTCAGTTTTCTGGTAGAAATTTATGTATTTTTATACTTTGATCTCCAGAGTTCTCATTTTGTAAAATGAATCTTAGTGTAGTTCATAAACTTCAGCGTGTTTTGGCCTTTTTCTTCATCTGGCGAAAAAAAGTAGGGCAAAGGAAAGATGCAACAAAGAAAGGAAATACACAAGGAAGAGAAAAACAAGGAACAAGGAAAGAGGAACAGAAGTTCGAGTTAATGGATAGAAGGAAGGAAGCAAGGATAAAAGACAAGGAGGACACAGGGAAGGAAAAGGAAGGAAATTAAGGAAAGGTAGGAAAGAAAGAAGGAAAGAAATGAACATAAGGAAGGAAAGACAACAGAAAAAACTAAGGAAGGCTAAATATGAGGAAAACAGGTATAAAGGACAAAGGAAAGGGAGCGAGGACAAAAGACAGGAAGGTAGGAGGCAGGATGGACACAATGAAGGAAAGAAACAGAATGGAAGGTAAATCAAGGAAAGGTAGGAAAGACAAGAAGGAAAGAAATTAACACGAAGAAGGAAAGACAACAGAGACAACTAAGGATAAAAATGAAACAATAGGGGAAATGAGGAACATGAGGAAGTAAGGTGGGAAGGACATGAAGAAGGGAGGAAATATGGAAGAAAAATGGAATAAGCATCAATTCTTGAATTACAAACATGTTACAGTTTTATTTTCTTTTTCCTTACCTGGAAAATGCCACAAAAAAACAAAACAACGAAAAACAAACAGACTGCTCCAGACAGCGTTAACATCAGGATATTCTAAAAGGTTTATAGATACTTTATAAAGGAAAGCTAAAAGTAAAATGTAGAACAAATACCAGACAATTAAAAACAAAGAGACTTGAACTAGAATACCTCAATGTCTTTATTGTTGCATTTAAGTCGAAGGTACAATGTTACAAACATCCATCCATGTTGGGACATTGAGATACAGAGTAGGATACGATTACAGATGTGTGTGTTGCATAGGCTTGGAGCTACACAAACAAGTGCCTGATTAAAAAAAAAATGGAAAAAAGCATAAAAAACATAAAAAAGGACACAAAGTTGTAAAAAAAAAAAAAATACAGCACAATAAAAAGACCTTATTAAAAAAAAAACATAAAATGTCACATTAATTAACTCTTTCAAAAATATTTTGGTCAAGCTCCCCTGCTCTTTTCAGGAGCCAAAGGAATGTGATTGTCAGACTGTTGAGCAGAAACGTTAACCAATTTAATGCCCTGACAAACCGTTCATGTACTAATCCCAGATACAAGCTACTAAAAAACACAACGGATAAAAAAAACAAAAACATAAAATCAAATAACCTTTGCTGTGATCCATTTCTCAGCTGATGAAAACATCTTTGCAATCGTAAGGCGAGAGGTTTTACATAGTGGTAAATATCCTTAAACTGCTAACTCATTACATGCTTTGGGCAACCTGTTTTTTTTATTCTTTTTTTTTAATGCCGCTGTCATACTTTCATTTAGTCAGGTGATGTTGACGTATAAAAAATTTGGCAAAAACGCAGGCATACATCGGTTTTGTATGTTATGGGCACGCTGGCATGTTGACATACGGCAAATATGCAAGCATGCTCAACATTTCTATGCTCATACGTAGGACATAAGTTATGTGATCGTTGAGAAAGGTTAATTGTAAGTTACTCATAAGTAATGCTAACTTATCCAGCTCATATTATCCCCATCATAGGCTGAGCAAGAAGGTGAGTGTAAATGGATCCTCCCTGCGTTCACACCGACGGCCTCGACCAACAAACTTCCTAGCAGACATGACGCTGAATCTGCTGCGGCTGCAAACCTTCTTTCTTTTTATTTGTTTTTTGGCGGTAAACAGAAGCAAGGTAATACAGTTACTGCGGAGTTTAGAGAAATCTTCTTATTGTGCTTTTTATATAGGCTGAGCGTCTCCTTAACGCCTTCATGCTTGTGTCATATCATGAGCATTACGCTGCCGTGCATCATGCATAAGTTAGGCCAGGGATCTGCAAAGTCGGTCCTCCAGGTTCGCTGTCCTGCAGGTTTTAGAGGTTTCCCTGCTCCAGCACAGCTGCTTTACATTGATAGTTGATTAACAGGCTTTTGCTGAACTGCAATCATCAGAATCAGCTGTGCTAAAACAGAGAAACCTCTAAAACCTGCAGGACAAGTTAGGCTGTCGTTGGACATAAGTTCTGGACTCATTATGAATACTCTATGCATACGCCCAAAATTGAAAAAATGCATAGAAAGTTCAGCATATGCCAGCATTTTAGAGGATTCTGGGATGTCGGCATACCCTGGCTAAATGGTCAAGGTGTGACAGCGACATTACATAACATGCCCTTAATTAAGGTATTGCTTGAGCTTTTAAGAGATTACTGTAGAAGGCAGAATACAAAACATGACTTGCACTTTTTCTGTACAGGACAGCTTCAAGCAGAGAAGGCACCACGAGCATTCAGAGGAATGTAAGAAGATTTTGTCTGAATATTTATTTTTTTTACAGTGCTGCTAAGAAAAAGTTTGCATCTTTAGAGATTCATTCTGTTTTAAGGTTAAATGTTGCACTTAAATGACACACGGAGTGTTTTTTTTTTTTTTTGATACGGCTATTAAGAAGTTTTTGCAAATCTGATGAATTCAGTCGCTGGAAGAGTAACGTCACGTTAGAGTGCTGATTTTGAAGAGCCCACTCAAAAAAAAACATTTGTTTCATGGGGACATTTAGATATGGACTTGTTGGTGAGTAGTTTTCTACTCGAAAGCAGAATTTTTACCTCCTGAACCAAGTAAAAAGAAACCAGACCATCATACTACCACCACCATGTTAGACTCTAGGTATTTTGAATGGATAATAACACTGTTTCTTATCAGTTCTTCCATTTCCTTTGATTGGATTTTATAAAGACTTTGACATATTTTCGCCTACTTCATGCCGTCAGACATTTTCCTTTTTTTACATTTACATTTAAGGCAGTAAAAGTGCTTCCAGCTTTCTAAAGAAATGCAATGAATCACAGCCTTTAAGAAATAACACCTGTACCTTAGGTGATATTAAAAGAGACATTTAGGTGCGACAATAAAAATAAAAAAAACAGAAGAAATCTGTAAAGATCAACCACTTTTTTCATCAGTACTGTTTAAATTGATCAATAAAAGCTAAAAAAAAGAACAGATAGATAAGATAAAACACATTAAAACTTAAATTAAAATGACAAAGGATAATAATAAAAGTCATAATGGCCTTCTAAATATTCAGCACTCCCTTTCACCTTCAAATATAACCCTCTGTTGGTGAGTTTTTGATACTAAATAAAAAAGCGAAACATACCTTCTATGCGCATAGCGATGTTATAGATGATACAAAGATGATCAGAACGTCACATGTGCTAACTTATATTACTCAGACTTTTGCTTTGCTATTGTTAAAACATTAAACAAGTGAAATCAGCTAAAATCTAGAAGTGCTTACATTTCTATCCTGAACAGGTGGCTGCTGAGTATAAAATAGCAAAGTGTGAAGCGGTCTCTTTAAATATAAATAAAAAAAAATAATAATAATAAAGGAGAGATGGAATGTAATCTGTAAGAGGTGGAGAGGTGGTTTCACTCGTCTCTTTGGAATGTGGGAACTTTTAAACCTGTCCGCTAGAGTATAAAAAATACTAACGCTTGATTCTGATTTTTTTTTTAGGTTCTAAAATGTCCAAATTTCACAGCATTTTTTTCATTATTGTCAAAGCCTAACCCATTGTGCAAAAGTACTAAGATTGGCAAAGAAAAAACAAGGGTGGTGTTTCAGTACAGTGCGAGGTCAGCGTCTTTGTGGTCCCCTCGTAAGGATCTGGATTTCATTTGGTTTATAGGGAGATAAAAAGGAAAAACTGTTCAAAAGGTAGAATCTTGGATTGTCGCGGTCCCCATTTTTAGTGGCTCCGTCAAGACATTAGTGTCCCATACCTGGAGAAAGACACGATGCAAGTAGATCAGTGGCTGTGTTTACAGTCTTGCAGACAAGTGCGGGTTAGTGGCTCTGATCCTCTGACACGAGGGGGTCAAAATGAGCAAAGAGCACAGAGAAGAGTTCAGGAGGCAAAGCTGTGTGCTGTCAGCACTTACTTAAGCATATCTTGAAAAGCATGGCATATATACACAAACAAAATCCAGAGCATCCATCGTTCGTTTTGCACTTATAAATTTAGAGCATTTCTAATTTTGGGAAGTTTTTTCCTTTTACACTGCTTTGATTTTTCCTGATATGTTTGGAAGATATCTACCNGCAAATTAGACATAACAAAGAAGTTTATAACTAAGGTAGTTTTGCAAACACATGCTTTAGTATTATTATTTTCAAATGTTTTTTCTTTCCAGCAATATGCGCTACTTTGTTTTAATTTTGCAAACACAGGCTTACAAAATACATTTAAGATGGTGGTGAAATATTAAAAAGGTTAACATTTGATTAGGAAATTTGGTGCTAACTGGGGTGTTTTGCTGTGCCTGCATCCTTAAGGTCCTGCAGCCAGCTCTGGGTAAGAAATCTGAAATCTGTACAAATCCTCCATCATCCTCTAAGTCAGCCTGAAATGGTGCACTAATCTGCAACATACCAGCCATTAATGTGACAAAACCAGCCTGGCAGGAGCTCCGCTTCTAACACTCATCGGGTCTAGAGCAGCAAAAGTGGAGCTGTGCATGAGCGAAAAAGCTAAAAGGTTTGAGTGGCGTCACGATGGCTGCAGTGTTTATAGAAGCTGCATGTGCATGTGTGCACTGAACAAGTGGCACGTTACATCGACACGTACAGAATCCATCAAGGTCAAAGTTCCCTCCTGTCTGCTGGGGGGTGAAGGAAGGAGACTGCACTCCGTTCTGACTCTAAAATAGCAAGCAATGTTTAGGTGGCATCCTAAAAGGCTGTGGAGTTAACAAAAGGCCAAATGGCATGCTGGAAAAGACCGCAGGGAGGGCTATGGTGTGAGCAGTTTATGCTTTAAGGACACATGGTGCTGGGTAAATCAAAGCTCAGGTGACAATTTAACACATGTAGCAGAAAGGTCAAAGCAAAAAAGCAGGAAAGGGTAGTACTTTAGAAAACATCAATGCACACTTCAACGCCCTTTTGTTAGAGAAAGTAAATTGACAGCTTAGTTAAAAAAAACGGGGCTGCCACAAAAATCTGGTGCTCTTTGACATACAGAATTGGGTTGTGTTTACTAAATATTAGTTCTTTGTATGTTTTAAAATATTATTTTATAACATAATGTGTTCTGTAAATCTGACAGGAGTTATTAAAGGTGAAACAAGGATAACAAAGGTTCAATTGGAACAGGCAGCTTAGAAAGGAAGACATATTTGGGCTGTGTCTGTATTTCCGCCCTAATCACTATACAGGGCACTATATAGTGGTTACGGCATTTTAAATGAGTCTCCAAATGTCTAGTGGATGGAAGAATTGTGGGCTCAAAATTTCCCACAATGCACTTTGAGAAAAAGTGATCATCCATGGTCACTAGACAAGCAGATATATCCCGGAATGCTTTGAGTGGAGACCTCTCCTCACAAAGCATTATGGGATTTGTTGTCACAACAGCCGCTGTTTTTTTTGGGCTTATTTTAATATAAATATAATGAATATATTAGAAATGCATAAATGACAGCAAGAATATTAAATAAATAGGCTGGCAATTTCAAACTCCAACAATGTTAAAAGCTTTTATAATTAGCTCCTGTAGCAGCTAAATGTGCTCTAATGCTGGCTTGTCGTTTAATAAAAGCACAATAGCCTTGATTTCCAAAACAGTGATGCATCATGCATAGTTTTTGCTGGTAGTTGTTTGATATAAAAGCAAATCCTGAAGATATTTTCAAATGTCTCATGCAAAATTCCTTTGCAGAAATAAGCTAAAACTAATGTCTTGTTATTACTCACCGTTAGCAACTGATTTGGCCTCTCCTCTGCCTGCCATCTGCCAAAAACATCACAAAAATATGGTTACGATGCAGCAAAGATAAGATTATAAATAAAAAAAAATACCTGAACCAATAAGCAAAAAATAAAAAAATAAAAAAAATAAAGAGAGCATCACATTGTAGTCTATTGAAGAGTTTACCAACCGATACCTGGCTTTGGCAAAGCCCCAACCTCAGTCTAGGACCTACAAACTCCAGAATTATCTTTTTTTCTGTTTTTGTCACTTTAAATGTTTCACATCGTCAAAGATAATCAAACCCCCAAAGCAACGATTCCGTGGGCAAAACTATTATTAACCCTTCCAAAAAGTAATTGCTGTTGAAAACTATGAACTCATCCTTTTATGCAGGAGTATGTTCAGTTCAGTCAAATTAGAGGCTTTTTTGAACATTAACTTACAGAGAGATGTCAAACCCACACTTTTTAGTTTCTGCCTTAAACTAAAACAGTACATAAACTTCATTATATTTAGTAAAGTATTCAAAGTTGACCTTATTGGTGTACCAGGTATCAATTTTCTGCTGCGTTACTACACAAATCGATGTTCTTCTCTTTTAGGACTTTCTGCCAAGCAGCATTTCATGAATAACAGCATGTCACCCAGACCTCGAGGCAACAAAGGAGCTTAATTTTGGTAACATTGAACAGTTTCTTTGAGTTCTTGGGGTTTTTATCTTAAAAAAGGAATGGAAGCTTTTGTGTCTTTCCTGTTGGGCATCTCACTACAGTACAATAGGAGCTTAGAATAGAGTTTTTACTATTTCCAGACCAAAAGATGGATCTATCAGGCTATGGTTAGATGATGAATTAACAAATTATATTTTTATAGTTAATTTATGATTTAAGCTTTTATTTTCTTAGGAAATTAGTTTAATGATCTGAAACATATTGGTGTGAAAAGCAAAGCAACAACCAGGAGAAGTCTAAGTGTGTAAATACTGCAAACCTTATATTTGGTTTGATCAGATTGATTCTGAAACGACATCCCAGCCATATTGGAAAAAACAAAACATTTAAAACTTTCACCAGTTCAAGCGACAAAACATTTAGTGAAGCTGAGCAGAGAGCTGTGATTTGCGGCCATCAGAAGCTGGAGCAGTGATGTGACAAACCCACCCATGAAAAGTGGGAACACCAGTCACCCAGTCAGAACTTGCAATCTGGACCTGACTAAACCTGCTTTGTTACGTTGAGATGATTAGACCGATTCATGTTTGTCTTTTCAATGAACTTGATTCTCTGGAAAGTCGCTCTTGTTTATTGCTCTAAATGACAATGAAGCCCTCAGTCACACAGGTGCATAATAATTATCTAATCCAGCACTAAACCTCATGGGCACCTATTTTTATTACTACAATAAACAGTAGTGTCCAAACAAAGCAGAGCAGAATGCAGCTGCGCCCTTAACAGAGAGCAAAACAGCGTGGCAGCAGAGCGTGAGGTCATTCTGGGACAAGTGCGTGGCGGCAACGTAGATTAATTACTCCTTTACCTCTGCAGGCTTATTCCAGATCGAATGCCGAGGTCAACTAGCTGTGAGAGTTCTTTAAAACAAAAACAAACACCAGTGATTGTTACTTCAATTACTGCCGCGGCAGGGTCAAAACAACGTGAGATCCTGGCTCTTCTTTTCTCCCTCCTCGACTTTAGCAAAACATTCTCTTGAGGGGCGACGGCTGAAAAGGCATGAGAAGCTTTCCGAGACCACAAACCACTTCATAGCATATTTAAAACTTCATCTGGATGTTGTAACGCTTAGCTAGGCTTTTTTTTTTTTTTTCTGCTCATGTTAGAAGTGAAAGAATGAGCAGAGATCAATAAGAGCTACCTTTGTTGGAGTGGCGCCTTTGTTTTCCCATAGACTCCTCTTGTTGGTGACATCAACGGGTTTCAGGTCCTGTCGGAGTGAATCAGAGAACAAAAGGCAGGGAACAGAGCCATTTATCAGTGGTGCTCAGCAACTGTAGATCTGCTTGATTTAGAGGAAGAAAAGTGGGAAAGTGAGGATGAAGGGAGAGTTTAAAGGCTTAAAGGCCCCTTTATTATTAACCCTAAAATAACTTACTTTAACCGGATTTTATTCTATTTCTTGGCTTTTAAACACGCGTTAAGTTCACACCACATCAAAATAATCGTATTCAATTCTTAACTCTGAACTGGTAACAACTTCTGCCATGTTTAGATGAATAATGGCTTTTAACTAGATGTAATGAGACATATGTCTTCTATGAAGGTTGTACGACAGCATAATGCAATGTTTAAGATCAGATTTAACCAAAATGCTCAAAAATCAATGTTTTATTTCCTCTGAGCTGCTCAAAGGTGGACGTGATAGTTACTTTTTGGTTCTTTTGTTACTTTAGATACATTATTTTATTTTTACGTAGTGAGATCTGTTCGTCTACTTCATATTGTCAGTCGGGTTCAATTTAAATGCTTTTTTTAATTAATTATGGCCTTAACCAACCATGAGTGTATATGGACCTATTCTCTATTAAAACTTGATCACAGATAATTCATACCTGCACAGAAAGGTTGACTTTTTATTGCTTAATACACGAAATAATCGTTTGCAATTGAAATTTTGTTTTTGCTTAGATTATCCCATCTGATATTTTAGTGTCCAAAATTTTAACTAACTTTTTTTTTTAAAGATTAGATTAGATTAGATGAGCTTTATATACCAGTGAATTTCTTCACAGCGGAGAAATTCACTGGTCACATATTGGCATAGCACTTAAAGAAGGTGCAAACAAGGAGGAAAAGGTGCATCAGGAATAAAAAAAAATAATAAAAAATAAAAATAAGACATACTAAAGCTTACTATTATCTGCATAAAGCTTAAATAACTACTGAACTGTTATAAACTTTAAATATAACAAAGTGTGCCATGGTATTCTCATCAATCTCCATCTGCATGAGTTGAAATATATCTGTGGCCACCAGGTGGCGCCAAAGAAATGACAGCTGCACCAGAATCAGCTCCCTGCAGCTTTTTAAACCTGCCCTGCAGTAATGAAGCAGGGCTGAGGTCACAGGCAGAGCTTTGTCTCTATTGATTGCAGCTCTCTTGTAAAACTCAAACGGTTTAAAAGTAAATATAATTCTGACTGAAATCCTACATAAACACGTTTTTGTTTTTTTAAAGATGTTAAAAATTTCAGTCTTTTTTTCTTGACTTCAAACCCATAACTGAAGCCATGAAACTACAGGAATCCCTCCTTAGTGAATGAGCATTTTTTAGTATCGTAGTCTACAGCAGGCATGGTTGGGATATATTTCTTTTTTTTTTCTACAGCAGGAGGTCTTATGAGTGTTTCCGCTTGTACAGAGGTGTATAAATGTGCTGGTTTATGGACCTCTGAATACGCCTCAGAGCTGTGCTTTATAAGCAGAGTATTTCCTGGCAGCGACCTACCGTTGGCCTTCCTCCTGACGTCTTGCCGCTCTCTGGGGTTTTATTCAGCCAGTCGTTGATGCGGCCCGCCACGCCCGTCTTTATCACAGCTGCTTCCTGTTTGGAACAGGTCAAGAATCAGCCAAGCTGGAAATCACCAGTCATTCAACAGCTCTCACACTCAGACTTTTTCACATTTTGTCCGACCGATATAAAGTAACACACATGTCGCACACATTTATATGAAGCCCCATCTGCTCTGATTAACCTAAATAAAATGCAGCTAGTTGGCTTTTAAGTAAACTATTTAAGTATTAAAGTATTAAGTATTTAAAATATGTACTTTATGAGGGAAAAAAAAAACTGTAGAGCTGCAGGTTCCAACTCCTCCCACTGGATTAGTGTCCATCTCACTCTGTGTGGGAGAAAAACTCCAGTGGTGAAAACTAAATATGGGATTTTTAGCAATATGCAACAAATCTGCCACTGCAAAGCTACACTTTTTAACTTTGTCCCTACAAAACTCTCTGATTTTCAGTCAAAGTTTGTAATATGCACAGAAATTCACAATTTACATGATGAACTCTGCATGCAAACATTTCACATTTCCTGCATTTTCCTTCTCCCATGGTGTTCAAGAGTGAGAAGCTATGTTGCCTTTTAGGCCTTGGAAGGACAAAGGAAAAGGAGGCACACCTGTCAGAGAGTGAAATGATACTAAAAACGCAGAGCAGCGTGTCACAGCTAGCCAACGGCTGGCCACATATGAAACAGTTTGATGTAAAGATCTTCTTTAAAATCATAAAAAATTTTTTTTTTATTTAAATCATTTTTTTAATCATTGCATTTGTGCTTCACTGCAGCACCACCTTGTTTCTTTGTGTTAATGAGGGAAAATTACATTTCCACTACATTTCGGTGAGATGTAACTGCTACAATCAGACAGAAGAACTAAAGACATAATAGTAATAAAAAAAAAAAAAAAATCAAGTCAGTGAATGAATTAGAATTTTTTCTGTGGGTATTTTTGGCTCCCTGGAGTTTCTGTAGCTGCAGTATTGTTCTCAGCTTGCAATTTGACATGCGACAGTGTCACACAAAACAGCAAACATCATAACTACAAGTGAGTGAGAAGTTTGTTCTCAAAAAAGGAATAAAATCATCTGTTTGGAACTGCAGGGCTAAAGTTCTGTGGTAGTTGCAGATTTCCAGCATGCGGTAACTGCGGTTGTATTAGAAAAAAATAGGGTTGTGTATTGAAATGCACATGTTAAAACGGTTAGAAAAGGTTCCCGGTCCAAGCTTAGCTGTTAACAGAAGCACGGCTGCAAATAGCGCGGCATGGATGTGATGTGCCCCAGCCCACTCTTCGGGTTTTGGGATAAGCAGAAACTGCAGGTACAGGATTTATTTTTTCACTCTAAGCACTGAAACTGGTCTGGGTTTGTTGCGACAGATATGGAGCCTTAGAACCCCACGCTTCAACATTAGCCTCGAGTGGAGGTCTTCAACAGGGGGTCCGCGACCCCTAGGGGGTTTACGGAGGTATTGCACGGGGGTCATATTTCCACTGATCTTTAAATACACATTAACATGAATTCAACACACTGTAGTAAACAGATAAATGGAGAAGATGTCTTTCAGTCATCAATGCACAGATTCAGTGACACACAGAAGCTCTTTCAAGCTGGGCACCGTTTCATTCACAACACCTGTCCCATCAACCAGGAATCAGAATCAGAAATACTTTAATAATCCCAGGGAGAAATTAGTTTCATTTCATGACTCCATCTGTAATAAAGGGATTATAGGACCAGTTTGATAGAACACATACAATATATATAATTAGGGGGTCCCCGCTCCATCTCGCCATCAGTTTGGGGGTCCTTAGCCTGGAAAACATTGAAGGCTAGAGGCTACTCTTTTCAAGGCAGCAGCACCACTTACCTTTTTCAACACCTAAAAGAGAAGCATCCAGCCGAATATGAAAAATGCCAGTTTCTCCAGGGCGAACAAACCCACACTAACCAAAATGCCCACAGCTAAGGAACGGCTAACTGTAGCAGAATCCTTTGAGCAAAGCACCGCATATGACAGGTAAGGAGCAGCGTCGCTTTGCACATAGCCAAAGACATGGTGCCCCATTTGTACCTATTGCTTTCCTTAATAATTAAGGGAAAAAAATATTGAATCAAAAATAAAAAAATATGAGATTTTATTTTTAGGCCATATGGCCCAGCCATAACTCTTTCCTGTTTCTACCTTATAATGATCTAGTTTATACAACACCCAGTAGCATAAATGAAGGTTGGAGACGGTGAAACAGTGAAAAATCTCCAGGTGGATCCTAAAAGTTTTATTAAATTCCTTTTCTTTACCTTAAAAGTGCTTCCGCCACTTCCGGGCGAGCCAAACACGTTGCCTTTCTCCCACATGCTCTTAATGTTTCGCACATCAGTGACCAAGGGAAGATCCAAAACAGTTGAGCGAGGGGATCTGGATTCCTTGTTCTCTCGCTGGGAAGAGAAAACAGCAGTAATTATGGCTTAGACATGTCACACCAAAAAAAAACATTTTTTTTTTTTACTAATGAGGTGATAGACGGTTTGAAAACCAAAAACAGAACTGACCTGAGCAGCTGAGGTGTACTGCTCCAGCCTGTTGTCTATCTTGGACACCACAGGAGAATGAGAGGCCTTCACAGTGCTGCAGGAACGAGCAACATTCATATAGTCATATGTTACACCTCCATTTTAAGCTAATTTTATGGACATACAAAGATAACCTGAATAAAGTCTGAGGTAATTATTAAAATCATAACTTTATCAAGGAGAAACCACTCCTTTGTCAAAAAAAGCTCCGATCTACGAGCGTCTAATTTACATGAGAGTCTGAGGCCCATTAACTGCCAGACAATTAAACTAATGCCACAATTTTGGTAAAAAAAAAAAAAAGTCCAGATGAAAGCTTCAAAAAGAACATTAAACTGACAGTAAAACATGGTGGCAGTAGAATTGTGGGATGTGGCTGCTGCAGGACAGCCTGTTATAATGTATATATCTCTGGATACCACCATTTAGCCGAAAAAGGAAGTCAGGTCACACATCTGTGACCTTATGCTGAAGGAAACTGATCCAAAGCACAGCAGGAAGGATGAGTAGGAAAAAAAGGGATTTTAAATGGCTGCAAGCATGATGCATTTACTAAAATAAAAAAATAAAAAACAGAATTTGGCTGAATTAAACCAATCATCAAAGGCAACTATAATTCGACCCAGCAGTGTTGTGGCACAAGCAAAGGATGGTTTGAGAAGCTTTCTTTCCCTCTTAAATGAAATCATTTGAAATATTTCTTGAATACAGAAAAGCACAAACAATAAGAAATCAAAATGTGCATATATAACAGTCTCTTAATCAGTAAATTAGTAGGATTGACATAAATTTGGCTTATCAGACCAAAAACAGAGTTGTACCTTTTCTGTGCAGACTTGTTCAGGAATTCTGCCCTTTCTCCAATCTGGAAAGCAAATATTCAAACAAGTTAGATATTGCCTTCATATCTATTTAAGACATCTAAACTCACTTCATTAAGATGATATATTTTCACACTTGTGAAGATGAAGCTCAGCATGTGGACAAATCACTCCACCTACAGGGATTTGATGAAACCTTACTTTAAACCTTTTTGTTCTTTTTTTAACAGCCGATATCTAATTTTATCTCGTTTTCTTGATCTGCTCAATAGCTTAGATGATGCTCATCAAAAATGTCCCTCATTGTTCCCTCTGGGTGCAAAAGCGGCTCTCCAAATAAGCACACGCATGCAGAAAAACAAGACAAACATAGCAGGCTCTTTCCTTTCCCTGCAGTAAGACTGTGGGAATGTCAGAGGATTGTTTATGATATACACGGCATGAAAACTTTGAGAGGGGGCAGCATTCCTCAGTCACAACGTTCTCTGGATGGACAAAAGACAAATGCTAAGAAAAGGCTTTCTTTCCTCCCTTCATTTTTTTTTTTCCTTTATGAAAACAGACCTTTTGCTTGAGCTGCTACTGAGCGTTCAAGTTCCAAAAATAGACTCCTGGCAGGAAATTCCCCATTCTCAGACGCGTTTTTAAAGAGCTGCATCCATCCGAACGCAGTTGCAGTAATCCTGTTAACCCTAATCGCTTTCCTGCACATCCCTGCAGCCCGTCCTTCATTTGGCCTGCTTTGCGTCTCTGCTTTATCTACAACATAAACCAGGGTTATGCTGGTTGACGTCTGATAATGTGAAGGCGAGCACTTGGAGCTGTAGGTTACACCCCTAGGTTTTCCCAAGCACTAAGGCATTATCATCCATTACTTTAATATAAAAACGATTCTTAAACTTCGCTGCTTTCAATCTGGTACAAGTCAGAGAAATAAGGGAAATATATATTCTCAATTCCATGCATGTATTTTAAAAAATCTGAAATAGGCTTTTGACAGGTCTCACTGAGGCATGAAATTCACTCAGCAAATAAATTGAGCAGATAATTGCTCAATTTCTGGATGGAATACTAAACAAAACAAAAAAAGCGGATATATCCAAGCAATTTTTACACGGTACAACAGCAGGATGATGAAACGGATTCAGCTCTTTTTTAATACAGGGCCTCTATTTATAAGAACAGAACACACAAAGGAGGGAGAAATATTGCATCACAAAGGAAAAAGCTGGATTTTGTCGACCTTTACACATTCCTGTTGTAAATAACAATAAAAACATCATGTTTTGTCTTTAGCCAAGTTTTCCTGCAAACCCCAACAGTTTCTTAGCTTTGGTCCTTATTTAAAAAGATAGAGTATAACTAATTAGATGTACTAAATTCCATTTACTAGAGAGCATTTTAAAAAATAAATATTTTTCCAAGTTTTAAACTTTATTTGAACTTCACTCAGTACTTTACATAAGCTTTTATACTAATCTACTCATTGTGATTAAAAAAAAGCTTGTTTTTAATAAAAAACACACATTTACAGTTCACATTTGAGTAAAAGTTTATGTCTGTATTCAAGCTTCGCTAGTTAAATTTTATTTTCCATCTGCTGAATCATTTCAAGGTTACGTGAAAATACAGCAAATAAAATATGGAAATAAATTACCCTATTCTAACCTATACACATGATATAATGTAAGTATTCATTTGATATGTTTTTATAACAAAAAGATATATTTAATAGTTTGAAAAGTTTTCATCCAACCTAAAATTGCATGTATGTTGTTTAGCTTGACATAATTATTGGAAATATGTTATAAGATGTTTTAGAGATGAGCAGCATATCACTCAGTATCTTAGCATGTTTTTCATCAAATANTGTAAGTATTCATTTGATATGTTTTTATAACAAAAAGATATATTTAATAGTTTGAAAAGTTTTCATCCAACCTAAAATTGCATGTATGTTGTTTATCTTGACATAATTATTGAAAATATGTTATAAGATGTTTTAGAATTGAGCAGCAATCACTCAGTATCTGAGCAGGTTTTTCATCAAATACCTAGACTCTTATTGAGTTATTTCTAGAGTGAGTAAAAATACGATGAAGGGCTACTCTTGACTACAATTTGGGGCATCCTAACGCCATGTGCTGATATTTATCGAATACGAAAATACCACATCTTCTGAAAAAAAAAATTAAATAAAAAGACTTGTTTAAAATAGAGTATTTGCCAAAGTATTTTCTAATTTAAAATAGGCTAAATGACAAGTTAAACTTTGTTTTTTTACTCAACATGTTAAACTGACAGAGTTTAAACATTTCCATCGCTGCAAAGCTTCTGATGTTGCAGAACTACAGGCCTATTTCGAACCTCCCCTTCATCAGTAAGATTATAAATAATCTTTCGTAGTTAAATGACTTCCTAACAATGACCAGCTGCTTCAATGTCTTCCAGTCAGGCTTCCGTGTTAAGCACAGGACAGAGACTGCCTTTATTAAGCTATTCAATGACTTCTGTATAAATGTAGCCATTTGAAGTACCACATTGATGCTATTGGACATAGCATCACTCTATACTATTGATCACTCAATTTTATTAGAGCACCTAGAAAGCCGGGTTTGCCTTTCTGGTACAGCAATCAAGGCCTTTTTCGTGTCAGTTGGTTATTTTATATCAGAGAACACTAAAATCATGTGGCGTCTATCTTAGGGCCCCTACTACTTGGTTTTCTACAAACTCTGCCCAACTCAGATTTTATACCAACAACAACATAAATGATCATAAATATGCAGACGAAAGCCGTAAATTATGTCACCAGGTGACTATAAATTCATTCAAGCTCTGTGTAATGCACAGAAGACACATGGATGTGCAAACATTTTCTATTGCTGTGCCCAAACAAAACTAAAATAATAGTTTTTAGACAAAAGGAAAAGGTTTTTAAAAGTTTGCAAACAGCTTCAATCAGGCTCTAAATCTAGGTGTAGTGTGGACTCCNAAACTAAAATAATAGTTTTTAGACAAAAGGAAAAGGTTTTTAAAAGTTTGCAAACAGCTTCAATCAGGCTCTAAATCTAGGTGTAGTGTGGACTCCAACCTGAAGATTCAGAGGCTCATAAAGACAGCAACAAAATAAAACTTCTGTCACCTTAACATCTCCACGATTAAGACTAATGTCACAGGACTTTGAAACACTAATACATGTTTTAGTAGAATTGATAACAGCCGCAATGTCTTCACATGTCTGCCAATGTAGTTGTTTAGTCAGCTGCAAATGATTCAGAATGCTGCTGCTCAAGTCCTCACCGACATTAAGAAAGTAGAGCACATCACCCCAGTGCTAAAGTCCTATGCAGGCTTTCGGTATCTCAGACAATCGACTTTAAAATACTTCTGTTGGTCTACCAATCGCTGAACGTAGACCAACAGAAGCGCATTACAGACTTGTTGTCAGTATATCAAATGCCCAGACCTCCCAGTTGTTCTCGCTTAATTCTACTCTGCAAACAACCAAACCAGAAGCAAATCTAATCTGGAACAAACTCCCAGAAAATGTAATTAGTGCAGAAACCTTAAATGGTTTTAAATCCAGATTAAAAATCGATTTGTGTAGAGTGGCCTTTAACTGTGCTATCTGAACATTTTAATTAGCTTGAAGCCAAACTTTCATTCATTCTCTTCACAGTTTTATCATTTCTAAGTGATCTTGCAATCTATTATTTCTTGAGTGTTTTCCTATTCTGTACACCACTTTGGGTTGTCTTGCTACTCAAACATATATACATACATATATATATATATATATATATATATATATATATATATATATATATATACTTGCCTTGCTAAGTAATTAAGCTAACCATAGCCGGCTAGCCAAACGGTACTACTTATGTTAGCCAGTTGGCTAGTTAGCTAACCTGCTGGCTAGCTAGCTCAAGATTAAAATAAGTATTTGAAGGGAGTTGCATGTTTTAGATATATTTTTTGAATATTTCCCTATTATTTGAAGCCCGAGGGACATTATTCTGGTTACCGTTTTAAAAACATATCTCTAAATCATTAAAAATTGTTCCCCGTCTCTTGGCTTACATTAAAATTCATTGCTGTACCTCTTCAGGGACAACAAGCTGCATCACAATTAATGTCAAATTTCGAAGGAAGAAGCACTAAGTGTGACTAATGGTGTGTTTGAATTTTAAACGGCTGTCATATTTTACTAGTTCTCATTTAAAGTGGGAATTTTGATTGAAAAGTTGCTACTAAGCCAACAGATGTGGTGGATACATCCAAAAAAAGGCAAGCACAGAAAGCTATCTGCAAAACTGAAACTTACTAATGATGCCCTACATGAAAGAGCCTCCATGTACATTGACCAAACTTCAGTGGATTTTTAAATTCTTGAAAGCCAGAAACCCAAAAAACAACACAAAAGTCAAAAAAATAAAACAAAAAAAAATAAAACACACCACTTCAAAATCCTTTATTGACAATATTTCTATTACATGCAGACACACATGCATGGAAAAAACCAACACGCATGCAAAACCGTACCTACAGTGAACATGATGACAAAGTAAGGCTGTGTCTGTAAGGTGGAGAAGTGATATTAATTTACAATCCCCATCTTTAGTCAGCAACGCTAAGGACTCTGGTGTGATCAGAGCTCACCATCAGAGCCACTACTTAGTCGGGGGTCTCTCTAGACCAGCACCATATTACAACTAAATGTCCCTAATTAGATTTTCTCCACTGGCTGAAAATCCCCCTCGATTCTCGCCATGCGGGAGTTGACTTTTGAAAACACTGGAGACATTTATTCACATTTAAGTTAATTAAACCTTCCTCAGCTGTGACAGTTTTATGAAGAAGCAGGGGAGGTGAGACACAGGATGGTGATTCTTTTTTAAGCGAGTAGATGTGTGACAAACAGGATATCTACAGAACTTTTAAAAGTCACTGAGCCTTTCTGTTTTTGTGTCATGTGTAATCTTAGTTTGATAGCTCTTTATAATAAGGAGCTAGAGTAGGTGAGAGGTTCCTGTTTTCTTGAAATACTTTGGGTGCTAAGAAAGCTTGGCTGTACTGCCAGATTAATAAGCTTTTAGGTGTACAGGAAAAGGATGAAACCATCAAGCGCACGTCTTGGGCAATGAAGTGCTACTCACTGCTGGTCAGCTGGCTGAAAAAAAGCCCAGTGCAATTTTATCCCACTTACAATAAAGACAGGTTCAAGCCCCGGCTCAGGCTTTCAGTGTTGTTGTGTCCCTGCGCAAGAGACTCCACTCGTACCGCCTACTGATGGCGATGGGAGGGACTGGTGGCGCCAGTGTATTGTAGTATCAGCTTTGTCAGTGAGCCCCAGGGCAGCTGTGGTTACAGTGTAGCTTGCCACCATCATTGTGTGTGTGTGTGTGTGTGTGTGTGTGTGTGTGTAAATGACTGAATGTAGTATGAAGCGCTTCTCTGAATTGAAAACGTCAGAAAACGTAAAGTACAGGCGCATTAACCATTTAAGTACAGATCTAAAATTAAATTTAGAAATAATTTCTTTAGATTTTGCTCAAGTCATTATAGGAAAATTATAATAAAACTGTCTTAGCATGTTTTTCATTTTAGCTGCACTAATAAATTTCAAAATGCTGTCCGATCTTTTTTGCTGGTCATGATACTGTAAGAACGGCTCATTCCAGAACATGTTTAGTTTTAAACATTTTATAAAGAAACAGCTTTACATCAGGCCTGCAACTAACTATTATTTTGCAAACTGATTAATCTGTCAATTATTCTTTCGGTTAATCGATCAATAATCGGATAGCAAAAGGTTTCTTAAAGAAGACTTTTTGTGAAATTAACCCAGGTGAAACTAAAACTTTTCCAGACTTTTGTTTGCTTTTTTTTTTTTTTACAATTTTGGTCAGCTAAAGGTACATTTTAGAGTCTGTACACCCCGGTTGACCATCAATCGATTACTAAGTTAGTTGACGATTATTTCAATAATTAATTAATCCGATTATTTGTTTCAGCCCTAGTTTACATCCACTGAGAAGTCATCCGTTTCTCCTTCAATGTGGCCACAACAACTTTGTCAAAAAATTTATCAGGTTTTAGCTCTGCTTGGCTACTAAATAAGATGTTTTATTGTTCAGGGTGTAAATAAATATTAGTCCATGCTCATGCTGAATTAACTGAGAAAACCAATGCATTTTTACTCCAGATCAACATACCATGAGAACCTGGTGGGGTCCATTCCTAATAGAAACAGCTGTAGAAGCCACAGAGTTTTAGGTTTAAGGATACATTACATCTTCTTATCTACTTTGTTTAGATCGGCTTCAGAACCTTATGGTGTTTGCAGGATAGATATTTAGGACTTTTTGGGCTAGATGAGCCGTTGAGGAAAGGAAGAATGCGGAGGAATAAAAATATAAAGAGAATGCTTAATAGGAGCTTGAGAGATTGAGCTTACCTTCAGAGAAGAGCCTCGAGGACTGACACACTTGAATGGTTTCTCCTCGCCGTCCACGGGATCGTCCACCTTCTGTCTCTTCTCAGCGGCCTCAGCCCTTCTCCTCTCAATCTCCTCTTTCATCTTCCTCTTCTCCTCCTAAGGCAGACAAGACAAGGCGAAACTAATCAGTTTTACACCTTTGAATATTCATTTTGTTGTTGCAGGACATTGCTGAACCTGTAATCTGCTCATTAAACCTTATTTAACGTGCATATTTATACAGATTGGTTCCATTTCTGACTTTTCTGATTGTTTAAATGTTTTAGACATAACCAACATAATCAAAAATGAACAAAAGTGGCTCTAAAGGGAGGAGTTGTTATATTAAAGAAGAGAAGCTGAACATAAATGTGAAAATAGAGAGAAAAACATCAATTTCTCTAGGAAGGGTTACCAAGTCAATTTTAAGGGGACTCCACAGAACCACAGCGCTAGTCATTACTCACAAATGGAGAAATGATGAAGCTGTGTTGAACCTTCCCATAAGAGGTCGTCCTACCAAAGGTCGTCTATGAGCCAATCAAAGACTCACCCAGAAGGTCACAAAACAACCCAGAAGGACGCATAAAGCCCTGCAGAATAGCTCACCTCGATTAAGGTCAGTCTGCAACAATAAGAGAGTTTAAAGGCCTAATCCACTGCTGACTGAAGAGAACACAAAGACCCCAAAAAATATGGTGATCCCCAAGACTTTTAGGAAAATTTTAGAAAACGAAAACTTTAGGAAGGTGTTAGCCCATTTACGTCGCATTTAAAAATAACACTGATTCAGATTGAGAGTTAGTCTGGTGGATAAATTGTTTTTTTAAAATTATTATTACATCATAAACACTCACCGTTCCCTTTATTAGGTACAACTGTCCAACTGTTCGTTAACATAAATTTCTAATCAGCCAATCACATGACAGCAGCTTAAAGCATTAAGGCATCTAGCTGTGGTCAAGACAACCGCTGCAGCTCAAACTGAGCATCAGAATGGGAGAGAAGGGGGATTTAAGTGACTTTAATGGTTGGAGTATTTCAGAAACTGCTGATCACGCCCAACCATTTCTAGGGTTTAGAGAAAATGGTCCAAAAAAAGGGAAAACAACCATTGAGCGGCGGTTCTATGGGTACAAATGCCTCGTCGATGCCAGAGGTCAGAGGAGATTGGCCAGACTGGTTGAAAGGCAGCAGTAACTCCAATAATCATCTCTGAACGCACAGCATGCCGAACCTTGAGGCAGATGGGCCACAGTAGCAAAAGGCTACACCGGGTGCCAGTCCTGTCAGCAAAGAACAGAGATTGAGGCTACAACTCACACAGGTTCACCTAATTGCACCTTAGAAAATTGGAAAAATGTTGCCTGGTTGAGTTGAGTCTCAATTTCTACTGCTACATTGGAATAGTAGGGTCAAAACAGCATGAAAAACATATTTTTATTTATTTCTAATAGTTTGGGGGATGTGTTATGAGTGTGTTTGTAGGCTATATACGTATGTGCTTTTAGCTGGGATTTATTGTTTCAAACGGCAGCTACTACTATGCACTAACAAATGTCCCCTAGGGGACAATAAAATATATTCTATCCTTCTCATTGAAGCATCCATCCAGACTTGTATCAACAGTTCGGGCTGATGGTGATGTGTAATGGTGTGGGGGATATTTTCTTGGCATACTTGATACCATTAGTACCAGCTGAGTTAACGCCACAGCCTAGCCGAGAATTGTTGCTCACAATGTCCATCTATTTATGAACCCAAAGTACCCATCTCATGTACCCATGACATAATTCATCTTAGACTGGTTTCATGAACATGACAATGGCTACGTTCACACTGCAGGCCTTGATGCTCAATTCCGATTTTTTGCGAAATCCGATTTTTTTTACGTTGCCATTCAAATTTCCAAATATATGCGACTTGAATGTGATCTCCTGTGTGAACTGCAGTCATACAACGCAAGTGTCCCACATGCGCAGTAGATGACACAATGCCGTCACAGGCCAGCGTGATCTTTTTTTCCGGAAGTAAACATGGACGGTAGTGCCGGTGCGCATCTAGCGGTCTTTTCCAATCATAAAAACACATTCTTTTCAATATAGTTAAACATAAATACTGCTCTCCGCATCATCATCTCTCATGGTTGTTGTTTTTCTTGCCGCTTCTGCGTAGCAACACGCATAATAGTGACCTGTGTCGGGTATTAATGATGTTCAGGTCGGATGAATCCGACCTGGCCGTTCACACACAGGTCGCATTTGAAATCGGATTCGTATCGGATTCGGGACCACATAACCAAGTGGCCTGGGTCAGATTGGAAAAAATCGGATCTGTGTTGTTCAGACAGCCATGAAAAGATCAGATCCAGGTCGCATATGGGCAAAAAAAAAAATCGGATTTGGGTCACTTCAGGCTGCAGTGTGAACGTAGCCAATGAGTTCACTGTATTCAAATGGCCTCCAAGGTTACAAGATCTCAATCCAACAGAGCACCTTTGGGATGTGGTAGAATTGGAGATTATCATGGATGTGCAGCATTTACATTATGCTATCATTTAAATATGGACCGAACTCTTTCAGGAATGTTTCCAGTATCTTATTCAATTTATGCCACAAAGGACTAAGGCAGTTCTGGAGGCAAAAAGGGGTCAAACCCGCTGCTAACAAGGGGTAACTAATAACATGGCTAGTGAGTGTATAGATGTATTCTTAACCATTTCACTAAATAAGACGGTTTTGTTAGAATATTTTTCCTAGGCTTAATTCATTCATTCATTCTGTGTATAGCTGTTTAGTCCTGCTCTTTAACTAAAGCTGGTCTGGTATAGTAGGGTCAGGTTGTTTGATGATCTGGGGTTGTTCTGATTTTTTAGGACCTGTATCATTTAACTTTACTGATGAAACCATGATTTTTTCTCTGTCTTCCACCATGAGTTCATGATCCTGAAATAAAAAAATAAAAACTGACTCTGAATGGCACAATCTTTGTTTCGAAATAGTGCTAAAATGTGATTGAGACGCTGCACTGTCGCCTTTAACAGGCCGTTCATGCTCAGCAACCTTCTAATGTGACTGAATAAAAACAATCCTGCAAAGAAAGGGTGGCTAAAACATCTCCAGGGATGTATATGTTGAAACAGGGTCTTGCATAAAAAGAGGATAAGTTTGATTTAGACAGATATAAAAATTATTTTCAATTTACCCAGATTATATTCTGATATGAAAATTTGCTGTGATCAACAGAAAAAACCCAAGAAATCTGGTATATTTCTAGAGAACTGTATCTGTATCCTTTGATGCAGGTTACAAAGATGTTAAATCACTCAAAAGATATTCTTATTTACAGTTGTCCTTTCTTTTAGACAGCGGCCCATTTGGACAACAACATGAAAAAAAAAAAAACCCAGCAACAAAAACCAATTAACGTACCAGCTATTTGTTGTGAATTCAGACAATGGCTGGAGCTTGGCAGTGAGTCAACCCTCTCCAGCTTCCTTGTCTTGGTTAATTAGTCTCTCTGTATCTCTGGGCCATCTTTTAATTACTAACCAAAAGGCCTCATTAACATCACACAAGAGAAGGAGAACGGGGGCTGATAGTGGGAGACGGGCCGCCACGTTCGGTGCCAAGATCAACAAAGGCGACCAGTCAGGGTGACGGCGAGAGCGCGGGGGCCTCGGGGCGAGCGGATTGAAAGTAAAACCGACGACACCTCCGTTTAGAAGACAACTCAAAGGAAGATACAAACGGAAACATCAGGGTGAGGCTGTTAGAGGAGGAAAGAGCAACAGATGGAGATTTAACGACTAACAATAGGGTTGATTTAAGAGGAAAGGACCAGAACTTTAGCGTGATGTTTTGTACAAGCCTGTACCGACCTACAAAAAAGGATGAGAAGAAAAAGCAGCGAATGATTGAAGAATTACCTCCTCTCTGGCTTTCCGTTCCGCCTCCTCCTGCTTCCGCTGCCTCTCCTCCTCCTCCAGCACCTTCCTCCTCTCCTCCCGCTTCCTTTTCAGCTCCTCCAGCTCAGCTTCGGCCTCCTGCTGCTTCTGCCTCATCCTCTCGAACTCCTCGCTCTCTGCGTCATCACGCCGGCGCTTCAGCTCCTCCAGCTTGCGCTCTGCCTCAAGGCGGGCGTCGTCATCCTGCTCGTCGCCAGCGGACACCTCGGGGGAACGGACACTGCTGCGGCTGAGGCGGACAACAGAACAAGGAATAAAGTTACCTCCTGACACTTGATCTGGACTTAATATTTAAAACACAGAAACCCAGATTTTCTTTCTGAGAGAATAAAAAAAAGCAGGACTCCTCTGCAGGTAAAGTTAGCTCCAATTGGAGGTTCCAGAAACTACTGACCAATCGGGGCTGAAAGCAAGTGTATGCCACACTTTTTAGACTTCTCTTTGAAGATCTCTTGATAAAACACACCATTTAAAAACGTATTGTGTTGAGCAATCCCATTTATTACCAATAAAATACACAAAACTCCACAGAAGGAGAAACTCCCAATATAATGGGTGGATACAAATGCTACAAATTAAAAAATCTTGGAAACTTTTCTTGTGGCTGAGGATCTCAGTTTAAACTTAGCAAAAAGCTCCTAAATATTTCAGCAGACTTGAGGAGACGCAAACAATGACTCAGCACGTTTGTACCTGAGGGTCCTCTCAGGTTTCTTGTGCTGTCTGGGAGCTGCCTCGTCATGCAGCCCTCCGTTATGCTTCCTCTGATCCTCCTCAGAGTCTTCCCTCTCGTCCACCTGTCGCAAAAAAAAAAAAACAAACACTCCCATCAACCACCAGTTGTAAACCAGCAGGAAAAGGAGGCGGAGAATTCAGAAAAGGGGGCGTGGCCGATTGTGAGCAAAACCCAAATTCAATGTGACTGAAAAGTGCTGAGCTGTTGGAGTGGAAGTGGTACAGGAGGAACACGGTGATCACTTTCTGGAGCGTAACAGGGCCTGTAAAAAGTCACCACGGTTACGGTGTGAACCACGCCACAGAAACAAAGTGCTCGGGTAATTTCAGTGTCCTGCTCCTTTAATCACATTTAATTAGCATGAGTTTGTTTTAGTTTTCAGGAACTCCTACAGAGGCCTGATTATGAATCTTAAACACATTAAGACACTGAAGTTACCCTTTGAAGCGGTGCAGCAAACCTACACTGAAGTTCTTACCGCATGTATGACACCTCATTATCCTCTGATTGCTGTATCTCAGATACCTCAAAGTCCTCTTCAATGTCATTTAGTAATATACGCTGGCTGTCTGTTTGGATATCTATATAATCATCCTCAGGTACCTCTTCAGCCTCCCCTGATGCTACTGAATCCTCCTCAACCTCTGAGTTTGCCGGCTTGGCCTGATTTGAACTCTCACTGACTACCGAATGGGTTTCTTCTTCAATGAGATCCTAAGAAAAGGGATTACAGCAGTCCTTTGAAGCACAGGTCTGGGATTGGCTCGAGGATTTGCATTTCAAAATAAAAAATATAAGAGACTTTTCCTGCGTACCTTGTGTTGCATTACAGTCTCCTCTGTTGATGCCTGGAGAGAGAAGCATCATATTTGCACCGTTTGTAAGCAAAAACTAAATTAACACCTGGTTTACTTATTTTAATTTACGTTTTGTCTAAATAAAGACCTTAAATAATTATTTATTCGTTTTTTTTTTTTTTTCGATATGCACAAATGATATACAAATAAAACCTTATCAATTAGAACTGCATCTGTGAAATTTTTACATGATGATTATGGTTTTAATGTTAATAAATGAATTAAACTGACCTGTTCTCTCATGTAAGACTGTCTTGGTTTGGTTTCTACAGCTTCATCCCTCTGCTCCTCCTCTTCCTCTCTCTCAGGAGCAGCTTCCTCTTCCTCCTCTCTAGGTTCCTCTGGTTCTTTTTCCTCCCGCCTCGAGCTGATGCTTTCAGTCTTCTCTTCCTCCTCCACGGTGTCACGGTAACGCCGGCCGCGCGTGTGTCTCTCCTCCTCTGTGCTGTTTTTCTCCAGGCCGACGCCGTCGCCGGCGTCCGCGGCGGTGGGGTCCAGCTGCCTCTGCCTCTCCAGCGCCTCCTTCATGCGCCTCTGCCGTCTCTCCTCTCGCTTGGCCATGCGCTCCTGCAAGGCCTGGTCCTCATCCTCCCCGCCATATCCATAGGAGCTGCTCACAGAGACGGATTCTGTCACGCTACGGGGAGAGAAAGGGGACAATCTGCCTTAGTCTGTGCAACACTGACTCCATTAAGAAAACACTAACAGCTTCTTTGATTTCTTTCAAACCTTCTTTAACACATCCACTTAAACTGTACTAGAAAATCTAACCTTTAGCTGCTGTGTAACTCTTTAGGTCTTACATGAGTTTAAACATGAGGAAAAACGGCTGATTAGGTGAAACATCGAGCCCGGTCATGTTTGAGCAATCCGTGCTGCTTTTAATGCAAGTATGAAACGTCTGTGCAAATGGAGATCAGTGATATTATCGGTTATTGATGTCGTATTTCAGTCAAAGTTGGAGGGAAAATGTGTCCGAATTTTTTTTATCTGTGTCCAAAAACCAATGCCAAGCTGGCTTATGTGGGGGTCATTTTATTTAAGTAATGTCGTCAAAGTTTCAGTTATTTTCAGTGTTCCGATTATTGCTGGGAAAAATATTATTTGTTAAGGCCACAAACCTGACTTCAAAAGCATTTCCTCCATTTGACATTTTAAATATTGGTTAAGAGAATCAAGCCTGATTTGCTTTATATCTAGATTGATAGGAAAAACATGAAGTAATACATTTTAACATGATGCAATCTTTAAATAAACCTAAGCAAATCCTATACGATATAACAGATTACAAGGAGACCTAATAGAGCAAAGAACATTAAAATAAGACTTTACGAAGGAGGGTGGGGGGTAGGAGGAGAAGATTGTTATATTTTTTTGCTTTGTTTTCTTTTGATGTTAAAAATCAAAACTCATCTTCCTTGTTTGGTGTGTTTTTAAGACTATATATCAATAAGTTTACTTTATAAATACAAATCTTCAGTATAACTGTAAATGCTTGCTATACACTATAAATATCTTGTAAACGCTTCTGTTAATAAAATAATCTTTTTTTTTTTATAAAATGTATAATTTAGCATTCACAAAAATTACACAAAGTTATTAATCCGCCTCTTATGGCATCTTATCCAGAGTTACCAGTAATTATAGACTCAAAAATATAGCAAAATGTTTATACCAGATATGAAACAGATCTTTTTTTTTTTTTTTCTCTGTTCAATAAAAGAGAAAACAGCAACAATGATGATGCAGATAAGGACAGAAGAATACAAAATATCCAGATGGTTTCCCACCGTTTACAATTTCCTTCCAATCCTTCACCCTTTCAGCAAAAGGTCAAAACTTAGCAGCTACAGCGCCAGGCAGATGTAGAAAAATCAAGGGTTTGTGTTTTTGTTGTGCAGCGTAATCTGTTCTGTAGGAAACTGAAATAAAAGCAGGAAAAACGAAAATCTTTTTCCCTTTTCTTCAATTTTTATCCAATTACCATCTAGATATGTTTTAACCTTAGGGAATCCTGAAAAAAACAAATCGGGTAGAAAAACAAAAATAACAAAATTATCAGTTTTGTCTGTGTTTAATCTAGTATCCAAAACATGATTAATACGTTAACTGCTCTTTCTAAAATGGGTGTTTGCACCAATAGATCTAATGATCAAACTTCAAAGAAAATAATTATTAAAATTTAGTCTCAAATGGGGCCTGCTCAGGCTAGCATTTAGCTCGACTCATCATTGTCTCTGATTTTCCAAACTAAGATTGAATCTGCTGCAGGTAAACCAACATCTAGTTCAAATATCTACATCTGGAGTATCAATCTTATGCCAACACGTAAACAGAGCATATCCTTCGATCTCACTCAGACCAGCATGACTCAAACTATTCTGACCTTAACGTCTGGCAAACATTACCCTTCACTCCAAACAATCAACAATGGTTTGTGAGAGCTTGTTCCTGGCTCAGCATCCTCAGGCACAATCCCCCTGTTGTTTCACCAGCCCAGGATGTATCTCTGAGCCCAAAGGGAGGAAAAATTCACCACCACAAAGCAACGTTTGTATTTTTGGATGTTAATTCGTAATCACTCCAATGAGATGGGTTTTTACTCCCGCCTCCTTTTACTGTTTTGCTCTTCAAGCATTTTTCAGAAAGGGATGAGATCATGCATTTTGTTTTAGACATGTTCTAGGAAGGAAGTGATTCCGACTTGCTGCCCGTCGCTCTAATGAGGTCACTGACTTCATCTCAGTTGAAGAAGCACATTTTATCAGCTACACTGGTCTGGGTTCAACAAGTTTAAAGCTTAGATAGCCTTTTTCTTTTGCTTTAATACAACTGGAAGATGGAAGTGACCAGTTTAGGCGGCTGCGCCGCTGTGAGAGTTTCACCTGTGGCTGTTGGTCAGGACGCTGCTGTCTGGCTGGCTGCTTGGCTCCTCGCTCTCCCTGCTCCTCAGCCTCTCCTGGCGTGCCCTGCGCCTCCTCTCGCGGGCAGCCTCCTCCTCGTCGTCATCGTTCCTGAGCATGCTAAGGGGAGCAGAAAAAGAGGAATGTGAGAGGACAAAATGACTTTTTCTTCCTTGCCCTTTCTTTACGCAATTTCCAACCCTCCTTCCGATCCTCATTTAAACCTCCAAGTCAAACTTCAAAGAGAAGGACTCTTTAAATTGAACTGTAATCGCCACGGTGACCAGGGCTGATGGATTTGCTTCGCGTTTTTTTTTCCTCCCTTTTGCCCCACTCCTTCCTCTTATCACGTTGACCTGTCAGCTTTGAGACATCTTATACTTCTTATCGAGGCTGCAGTTTTCACGAGCTGATAAAAAAAGTCAGCCTGAGACCTCGCTTGGCTGCGGATAAGAGAGGACCATCAAAGTGTTTCTGGCTTGTCCGAATCTGGTCTAATTTATAACCGATCTTAACAGTTAATAATTCTTTGAGAAAGATATAAAACCAGGAATCAGCTTTTCTAACATGAACAAAATTGAATGAAAAGTAAAATCCACTAAAACTTCTTTACAGTGTGCTGGAGTAAGATGGTCAGTAACTGAAGACATGAATGTCAAAGGCACAAAATTGCAATTATTACTGTAATTTTGCATATATTGTCAACCAATTTAATTATTTTACATTTAACTAAAATAAAAATCTCAGTGAAAATCTTACATTTCATTGCTACTGGTACTAAAAAATAGCCAGCCTTAATTTCTCTTCCTTCAATAACAACCTCCACACTGAACAGTGTGGCTTTAGTCTTTTAAATACTCTAAAGATCCCAAAAAAGCGCTATTGGTCTCACAGTGACAAGAATAAAAAAAAAAAAAACTTTTTGCTTTTAAGCGTTCACATTTCATGAGGTCAGCTGCTGAGCAAACAGGAAGTGCCCTCCACTTTAGCCTACATAATTCCACAAATGAAAACATGAAAGCAACAAGGTGGCTCTGCAGGCCTTTTAGATTGATGAAGAAATGGTACACAGCACAATATTTACATTACATAGAAAACACATTTTACTAATATCTATATTTTCTCACTGCTAGCCAATTCGCATCACTATCATACAGTTTACTCTTAGAATTTCTGCACCTGAAAAAGGGTGACTTTTCAATCTCAAAAAACAGAAATCATCACTTTTCCTAATTTAAAATCTCCACTCAAACCGAATACACAACTGTTTCCTACTAGCTAAAGAGAAGAGAAGTCAGAGAGAAAAAAGGCACGCATGCATATATATCAACAAAGAAGAATGGTTTAATATCGATATAATCTACTGATATTGCCGTTATGGCCAACAACTAATCAGGTTTTTTATATTTCCTTACCTATTCTCCCTGAAAAACTAACCACAGTGCTGACATTTTCTCTGTGCTTCAGTTCAACACATAATCCAGCGCTGCATCATTATTTTACTCTTGCATCACTTAAACAAACATTGCATGACTAAAACAAACATGACCTCGTAAAACAAAAAACAGTGACTATATGGAGACCAGCTGTTATCATCGCTCTGGTTGTCGTTATTGGACTCACACAGGTGTGTCTAAAAATGATTAACATCGGCCGATACAAATGTTGATGCCCATATCTAATGGGATGCCCATCTTCTAAAAGAAGAGAATTCAAATCATCAGTGGACACAAAAACACTTTAGTTACATTAACTTATAGGAATTAAAATGTCAACAACTCTTTGTCTAAAATGCGGCTTCTGCTTAATAAAAATTTGTCCCTTTTTTTGTTCCTGACAGAATAACGCTACCTGACTGACGGAATACGCTACCTGACGGAATACGCTATTCTACAAAATACGCTACCTGACGGAATACGCCAGCTGACGGAATACGCCAGCTGACGGAATACGCCAGCTGACGGAATACGCCAGCTGACGGAATACGCCAGCTGACGGAATACGCCAGCTGACGGATTATGCTACTTCTATAAAGTAATATTTTATCGACTAAAAAATAAAGATCAACTAAAACCCATAATAGCGGCAAAACTCTATGGCTGAAGCTATCTGTTCTCATTTGCTGGTCAAAAACAAAATTTTCCAAGCACACAGCAGGTGCATTGAAAGGTCAAGGCAGGTTATGAGTAAACATCTGGTTTTTGGATTAGTTTTTACAACTCTCTTGCTCTACTTACAATAATGCCCAGATATTAGCAAAGATCTACTGTTGAAAAATACAAAACAAGCAATACTTTGGTTACATCTTACTGCAAAAATGATCTAGAAATAAGTAAAATGTCTTAAATTAAGTGTATTTGGCCTTAATTTGAGCAGGTAAATAAGATTTGCCAACTGAACTTGTATTTTTACTCTTAAAATAAGATAATTAGATAGTAGCACTTGAGATAAGACAATGCAATTGTTTTTTCTTATTTTAAATGCAACGTGTCTTGTTTTGTTGACAAAGTGACTTAGCTCCTCAATTTAAAAGCTAATGCACCTATTTAAAAAAAATGACTTATTGAGATTTAGATTTTATGCAATGTTAATGCGATCAGCCACCAAGATGTCATGAACTGAAATAAGAATAAAATCCTAAAAATAATCAAACCCTCCCTTTAAAAAGAAAAAAGTAGATATGATGGAAAGCAACATTTTCCGTTCTCTATCAGAGACCAAGTTGTAGTAGTGTGCCTGGTTGACACTGTACTGTAAATAAACAGCTAAAATATATTGCAAAGCAATTATATTTGTGCTATTTTATTTCCTACCCCTTGAAACTTTAAAATTCCTGCCTGAAACCGGGTTATTCGAGCCACCTGACGTTTATGAACCGAGCACCACGCTTCATCGGCGTTGCCCCGGCTGACCCTTACACTCCCACAGCTAACCGCATGCCCCCGCTACCTCAGATCACAGCGCAGCTTTTTGAGGTCAGCCAGCGAAGCATGCCTCTGCATGTTAATTGCAACATGTGTGGTGAGCAGAGCCAAAGCTCCTCTGGTTTTATGTGAAGTTTTACAGCTTGTGAACAACTTTTCCCTTCATTCCTTGCTTTTCAGCTGCTACTCCTCAACGAGCTCTGTCTCCAATTTTGCTCTCATATGAACAATGTTGTCATAACAATAACAAAAAATCTGCTGACGCCCATGGAAGGCCTATGGTGACATTAGTGATGTCAGGCAATGCTTTACATATGTGATTCCTTAAATCAGAGATCCATAAGGAAGGACATCTCTGTTCATTATTATGAATTAATAATAATTGTAGTAATTAAATCTTCACTATTCAAGGATCCTGCCATCTGGACTTTGACCGAACCACATAAAGTAGATTGTTGATTTTCTCAAACAGGATTTTCTCAAATATGTTACAGTGAATTAGAGTCAAAGATTGTTGCTCTGTCTTTGAATACACTATCAAGATGTCCTCTGGTTTATTCAGATACAACTTTGCAAGCATAAGTTGTGCTGCAGCTTCTGGACATTTCTTACTTATAGCTTTGTTTTTCCCCACAGCTCCATGAAAGTCATGGAAACTTTCATTAGCATGACAGAAATGTTGCATAAGAAGAATGGAGATGATATCTTTTACTTTCAATCATTTTATCTTGCAGAAAAAGCCTAAAAAAATTAACTAGGATGTGCAGTATACTTAGGTTTTGGCAACTTTTTTTCATAAGAAACCTCATCCTCAGCTATATTACCCTGTAACAGAAAAGCTCATTAACCTTCATTTACTTTGCCATGGTAACATGATGTTTTTTGAGACGAAAAAGTAGTGAAACAACTGCTCCATCTCCCACAGGACCGATCCGCCCCAGAAACGGCACCGAATGTCATGAGAAAGAGGGAAAGACACGGGGCTAAAAATGGAACAAAAAGGGTCCTTGGTGGCTGCGATGGCGGCGACAAACTCAGGGTTAAAGATTCCCCCGTAGGAGAGAAGGAAAAGAAAAAACTCCTAAAAGCTGAATTAGCATTCCTGTCAATCACAGCCTTGGCGCATGCACTAAGCAAAGCCCTGATTTAATATGCCCCCCCCATCTTCCTTACCTGGGCCCCAAACTCTATCAGCATACTGACAGAAATATGAGGTGGGAGCAAAGGACAAGGGAGAGCTAGTGAAATGGGGAGCAGGGATAAAAAGGAGAAGCGGGAAATGAAAAACGGGAAGGAAAGGGTGGGCACAATAATGGAAAAAGGAGTAATCTGCAGATTTTATCACGGCCAACTTTTCCTGTACAAAATGATGTGCAGCCATGGTTATTATAAGCTTCAGCTAAGAGTGTTCGCTGGTGTACAGCATCCAACAGATGTCTGTTTCTAGGCTGACCAAACAAAAAATGGGAAGAAAACAGGAAAGATTGCAAGTAACATATATCTTTACAGTAAAAGCCAAAAATATTCATACTGCTTGAACTTAAAAAAAAAAAAAAAAATACTTTTATGAAGTTACCACTAGGACTGAAAGAGTGAATCGAACTAATCATTATGAATCGATTACTAAAATATCAACTAATTTAAAAGTATAGAGACTTTAAAACACGCCTTTAACAACCCACTTAGGGCTGTTATAATAGCAAAATAATATATATAAAAAAAATAAAATTAAGATAAAAAAAAGTGGAAAAAGTGTTAGTTTCATATAATTATCAGATTGTTAAATGGAAAAATAATCAACAGATAAATTGCTTAGTAAAATAATCGTTACAACCACACATTTGGAGAGGCAGCATTATCATATAGCAACCTTTTATAGGGGTATTACTGTGAAGCAGAAGGAAAATTACATTTTTTTCAAATAAAATCTTAAATGTGTGGCATGCATTTCATATCCTTTGCTTTGAATTGTTTTGCAGCATTAGATTAAATATCATCCAGATAACATTTTTATTTTTACACATGTATAATTGGGATAATGTTCCTTCCATTTCAGTTACACACCACTTTGTGTTGCTCTATCACACACAATTTCAACTCTGTGACAATTTCTTAAACATTGGGAGAAAAAAAAAAATAGAACAACAGACAGCTCAAATTATGTAGCATAGTTCTATATGAGCTTTCAGAAACTACTGTCTGCAGACAAAACGTCACTATTAGAGAGCTTATTAGGGAGAAAAATGTCCAAATATTATTATTACCACAAAACATCCCAGAAATGTCAGTGAAATTTATTTGGGAAATGCCCATGGGAAAAGGCTTCTTAAACCCTCTATGGCAACAGCGGGACAGAGAGAAGAGAGGGAGGAAAGTGAGGAGAGAAGGGCTGCAGCGACCAGGAGGGAGGGCAGAGGAATTAAAGGATGGTAGCAGGAGGGAGAGATGGAGGGCGGGGGATTGGACTGGGCTGTCAGAAATGCTGACCCATTCCCACGCTGGCTTCCCTGGATTATTTCCTTTCCTACTCCGGGCTCATAGGACTAGAGTCCCCCCCCCACCCTGTGTTCCTCTGGGCCTGCTCCAAGGATACACAATGTTAGCTGATATACAGTCCCACCCAAATTGATTTCTATGCTCAGATAAATGAGATCATATAAAATTACAATAAATATGACTACCTGAAACATGGCCGTTTGTCAGGACTCTCTGGGGGGGTTCAAACTTCACATAAAAAATTTGAATTAAGAAGCCAAATCTCTGCCTATGAAATGTTTTCATCTGTCTGTATCCATCCCCATTCCTGTCAGAACCAGAAGAAGAAGCTGGACCGGGTCATGTTTAGAATGGTCTGTTCAGCCAGGGTGTGGACTGTTTGACATGGCTCATTCACAGGGGATGGGTGTTGCTTCCTCAACCCTTCCTGGTCTCTCAAGGGGAGTGACAGGAGAGGCGTAAAGAATAAAGAGGAAAGGGTAGGAATAGGTCAACAGAAAGAAAGAAAATGAAAGAAAATGACAAGAGGATGCAGAAATAGTTGAGCGTTTTCTAATTTCAAAGCTAAATCCAATGAGACCCTTCAATAACATATCGTTCTTGAATGCTACTCGATATTGCTGGAAAATGCACTGGTTATTTTTCGAGTACGTTTTGACATCTTCCATTGTTTTATGCACCGTTGTTATGCAGAATTACAATGGAATCCCTTGAATTTAAGCGATCCAACAGGTGAATCATAACAGATGCATTCTGTTAACACAAAGGACTTGTCAAAGTGGAGCCAAAAATGCATAAATCACGTCATCTAGCGACTTTTAGGACAACCAGTGGTGACTTTCCTTGCCAAAGACTTTGCAACAGCACATCCCAAACCAATCGATTGTTGTACAACCTTTAGATTCTCAATCCCTCTATAATGTTTGCCGGATTGGTTATGCACCACAATGTATGCAAACTCAGGCTTTGCACTCTTGAATCATAGGGCATTTGTGAAAATGGTAAAACCTTTTATCTTTTTACCTCTTAACTTCTTTTGACCCAATTAGCTTTGGTTAGCTGACAGTAGGGTTGCCAACCGTCCCTTGAAAAAAGGAATCATTACGCATTTAGAAATAGAAGTACCTGTCCCGTATTTAGTGGAAAAGGAACGCACTTTGTCCCGTATTTCTGCAAGAGTAAAAAAATAGTCAGTAAAAAGCTAATGGAAAATGAAGAACAAAGGCACCTTAGATACAAAACTTACGGTAAACTTGTTCCCGGGCCTTGTCCTGTGTTGTGACCAATGAGCTGACGACATATATGTAACAATCCAGAATACCCTCATCCCATTGGTTGAGTCAAGTCTTGCTCACGTAGATACAGAGTAAAATGGGGGACGAACAGAGTATTTTAAATTTATTTTAATGCTGACGCTGCTTTACTCAGCTTTACTCTGCAGCACTCAACGACAAACAACTCCTCACTGCTGTAAGAGCTTTGAGGAAATACAAGTGGAAAAAATAGGCTATCACCTAGGGTTGTCACAATAATAAACTTTTCAACTTGATACCGATACCAAGTAAAATATTTGATACTCAATACCTTTTTCGATACCACAAGGATAAAAACAAAGACTCTAAAATTCAACAGAAATATTTTCATTAATAAAAAAATACAATAAAAAAATAAAAAACAATAAGAACAATATTTTGAGGTTGTATGCTGCGCAAAAAACTTAAAAATTTTAATTAAGTGTTCCTTCCTTGGCTATGTTATGCAGACATAACAATGACACTAGCCAAACCAGTTAAAAATAATTCACAGCAGCTACACCTGTTACAAAAAAAGTCTGAAAGTGAAAAGTGCACAGAATTATTCAATCACACAGTGTTCAGTAGAGGTGAGTATTGGCATGAGTGTTGCGATTCGATACATGTCGCGATACTTGGGTCACGATACGATATTATCACAATATTGCAGTATCACTATATATTGCCATATTTTCCCCAGCTATCAAAGTCAAATGAGGAGATAAAACATCAAGTGCTGTATATTTTCATCAGAAAATATTGATTAGGTATTATTATCCATGTTGTTTGGGGTTTTCTTCCACTGTAACTGCCTCAAATACAGATTTGGTGCTGCACGCACAGTTAAAGGGCTCCACAGCGCTTTCTGCTAGAGTGGTGGTGCACAGGTAGCCCCTTTTCCCATCAATGTTTTATGTAACCATTTTTTTTATTTAGAAAATCGATACTAAGAAGTGAAAGATCAATATTATATTGGGCAGCCGAATATCACGATATATCACCAAAACGATTATTTCCCACACCCCTAGTGTTCAGAAAGTGCATTTTCCACTATCCTGCACTTTGGATGGCTGTATTAATACTTTTGAAAATGTGTATTGTATCCGGATACAACGTTTCAGTATTGATACTTTTTTGAGTATCGATACTTTTGACAACCCTACTATCGCCACATAATGTGGCATTGAGCTATTTTTCTTTTTTTTTCTGTTTTACAACTGTGGCCTTTAGTCATTGATTGCATTTAAGGCACAAATATGTTTACAAGTTTGCTGTTGCACCAAAAATGTGCACTATTTATTTATTGTTTTATATTCATTTTTACAGTTGAACTTAAGCAGGACAGGCTTACGCTTAAGATACTTATTTTATTCAGCAAAGTTTGTTATTTTGTATTAAAAGGAATTGCTGGATAATCATTTGTTTTCCACGTGTTCTCGTCACTCACAAATATGCATCTAATTCAATGCAGATTGTGTCAAATAGTAATAAAAAAAATCATTTCACACACAAAGGGGGGCTAAAAAAAACTACCACGCCAGGAGGGTAACGGCAATCGGGTCAGCTGGCTCCCACATGAGGTGTGCCTTTTTATTTTACCAGGGAGTTGGCAACCCTAGCTGGAAATGCTTGGAAATGTTAAGCTAAACTCTTTTCAAAATAGCTGCCTTTAAAACAAGTTTCAAGTATAAATGCAGCACCTTCAATAGTTTTCAGTGTACAAAAGGGACCGCTTATGTTTACTAACTGCTCAAGTTGAAATTCTACCAGACTATAGTTTATTAACTTCATCTGGCAACTTTTTATTGAATTATGAATACTTCAACACAAAGTTAGGATGGGTTTGGCCAAAACAGCATGGTTTCGGAATAGACGGAGAAAATTCCATGTCTATGAGCCCTTTGGAGACATTCCTGTCTGAGTGTGTTCCACTGAAGGAAAACATACTCCGGCACTGATGAGCAGCAATGATTGGGGGAATTGAGTGTGAGAAAGCTTTGAGGAAGAATATGCAAACGTGTGTGGCTTCATTCAATCGACCTAAAAGTAAATCAAAGCCCTCCGTTCACCTCTGTTAGAGCAACAATTTCCATACGACTAACAGAGGTTGATGTAAAACAGAACAGGGAATGCTTGGCTGCCTGTCTTCCATGGGATGCAGACAAAACATACATTTAGAATAAAAACCTTGAATGGCTCTAGTCAAGCTTTCATCACCTCTGATGTGAAACACACAGAGAAAATCTACTCCACGCAGACACTCGCCCCACACAGAGCACAACATAGTAGAGAGCAGCATGCAAACACCCAGTGACCACACTACTACTCACGCTAGATGAAAAAGCACTCTCCCACACAGACAATAGCAGTGTCCAAGCATGTAGTAAATGGAGACCTGGCCAGTAAACACATATAATCGGCAGGAATTTGGCATTCCTGCAGGCACCATTACATGGCCCCACATTCTCTCTGTACTTCTCATACATCCCCAGTTATGGTTGAAATCAAGCAGGACAACAAGATAGCGTGTGGTTCAGACTAAACTAAGAGAGGCCCAAAGCGTAAAAAGTACCCCCATTACAGATTTTTTATTTTATTTTATGTCATAATAACCTCAGTAAATACAAAATAGTTTTATTTTACATAATTATTTCTTTCATCTAGGTTAAAATGCTATAAAAACCAACATGGCCCTATTTACCATATATAGACCTCTACTCCAAACCAACTGCAATCCCTGGCTTAAAGGTATGAAAGAAGATTTTTTCAGAAATTAAATGTCCAGATTCATATAAAATGACTTAATTAATGGATGGCATTCTTGAATTTATGGTTCCCCAAACAATAAAAAATTAAAATCCACTTTGCCTACTGTCAAAAGTGGATTGGCGACAAACGTTTTGCGTACGTTCCTCCAGTACGTAGGCTCCAAGCATAACTCCTACACTGTTTGGCTAGTTGTCCGCCATTATGCCGAAGCACCAAGAAGTACTTCCACTCTAGTTTGCTGCTGCAGCTTTTCTTTCTTTGCCTATTTGTATAAACTGGAGCATCATTGCCAAAAAGAATCCTGACAAACCTAACCGGAAATGCAAGCCTTTTTACAATGTAGTCGAAGAGAGGAGAGAAAGTAGGAGAGAGGTGTCATTGAGGAGATTCTTTTCCAAGATGGCGTACCCTGAAGGAGCAAATGCGTCTGAAAATGGATGCTTTGGTCATAAAACGTCTGCTGGACAGGTAAATTACGTTTAATTCTGTAGTAAGTGCTGTATTAATTAATTTAAATAATGAAACCTCTACAGTCAAAACGTGTAAAGTGATACGTTGACAACAAAGGATATGCATTCACTTTGCTGCCTCTCTGGGTGAAATACAAAATCGCCGACGGAGGTGTTTCCAGCCTAGAGAACTTTTGCAAAGGAAGGGGCACTAATGCATGCAGACGATTCAAAAATACACAAACAGCCATCGGACGCATCTTCCACCACAGAATCCTCTGTCTTGCCTTTAATACATCTAACCATGACTGGTAATAAATCTCAATGACCTCTGGAAAATTTCAGCCCACTCAATCTTACTGAAAGGTTTTTTATATAGTCCGAATGGTGGCTATTTCAACATCAATGGCCTGTTTAAGGCTTTGTCACAGCATCCCAATTTGATTTAAGATCTCCCTTTGACCAGGCTATTCAAACCTTAATTTGTTGTTCTGTTTGCTAATGTGGAAACCCTACTGTCGAATGGAAACAATGTAGGATTGGATCCACTCCTTCAGGATTTTCCGCACAAATTGTGCATCATTATAGGAAGCTATTCAAATGAAGCCGCAGCAAAGCACACCCAGAGCATCACACTACCACCACCATGTTTGTGGTTGCTTGAATGTGTGCAATTCCCCTAATGTAAAGGTCCACTTGACAATAACTTTTTGTTGTTAGTACATAGAAAACTTTACTGAAGATGTGAAACAGATCTTTGTGTTCCTGTTTTGTGTTTTTTTTGTCTTCAGCAATTATTTCCCTGTAAATCTGATGTGCTTGAACAGAAGAAAAGAATGTGCAAATCCATAAATAATGTATAAGATTTGAAGAAACTCGGCGTTGAATTGAAGCAATGTCTGATCATGAGACTTAAGGAAAAAGCTAAATTGCTTTTTTAAAAATATATGAGATGGAAGATGAATAGTGAACATCAACAGATATTCTTAGTCACTGCAGATTTGTGTATACATATTTTAGCAACGGTGTTCGTGTTGTAGACTATGAGTAATAATATGAATGACAATGTGTGTAGAAACGTGCAAATATGCACAAACTACTGTATTTTCTCAATGATTATACTTTTGGAGTTATATGGACTTATAAGTTAAATACGAGCCAGTTGATGTTAAGGACAATAGGAAGGTGAAGGGTTATGATTACATAAGTTTAACAAATATATTTTTATATGTCATTAATTTTACATGTTTGCATGTGTTAAATTTGAATTGTTTTACTTGATTGTCTGAAGAAAATGTTCCATTGTTGGTAGTAAATGGTGATCCTGCTTTAGATGTCTTTCTGAGTCTTCAGTAAAAACCTGGATAAGTCCTTGATAAATTTATGGTTGATTTAAGCACTAGCTACTCCAATCATCACATTTTTGACTCCTGCGGTGCTTGATTTGTGCTCCAGAGCCTTATGAATTGACAATAACCACCAAACTTTTTAGATGTCAATAGCAGTTTCTCACCTGCTTTTGAAATTTTGCAGATTAAGGCCCAAACTGTGCCTTTTTTATATATAATAGCCTACTTTATGTGATCAGACAGGTACTATCTAATGTATCGATTCCTCATATCTGACTGTTATTAGATTTGGGAGTAACTAGGTATAAAATTCAGGCCAAATTTAGAGGACCTTTTCATTTCATATTTGTATTTTCTAGTAATCTTTGTTATCTCTATAGTAAAAAAAAAATCAGTCTGATTTGAAAAAAATAAAGTTCAACAGTAGAACCCAGTAAGACACACTAAAAGACTAAAAAATGTAGATTGTTTTACTTTATTGTCAGTAACACACTCACAGTAGATCCGTGTTGCCTGGTAGCTGAAGGTTTTTTGGCCACTCTGACCAAATATGAATGAACTCCAAAAACCCTTCAACAGTTTCTCTCAGTCGACCCTCTTCAGCTATTCTGTCGCCTCCTTTATTCTGCTTTTTCTGTCCAACTCGATCCTCTCTGCGTTACATAAACACTTGAAAAATGTATAAATAATTCTAGCAGTGGGTTGTGGGAAGGGGGTGGGGGGGTTTGCCGTGAAACCATTAAGCTTCACTTAAAACAGCTATTAAGAGTGCATCTGAGGAAATGAGGCATGAAAGTCTAAGAGGTTGAAATTAAAAGAGGCCCTCAAGACATTACTTTTGCATAACAGTTTAACAAAATGGCTGAAGAGAGTCTAGAATCAAGAGATCTATAATTGAAGAAGGGCTGCTGTCCTATACTGAATTCTTGCCATCTTTTTTTGGTTAACCCCTTTAGTGAGGGAGGGTAAATGTGGATCTGACTCAGAGTATTGAGTTTCTAAAAAAGTCTAACATCCACTTACTTTGATTCTTCATATCTTACCCCACTTACCCAACTAAGCTTGGGTTAAAATGTTAAACATACAATTTCCTGAAATATGCACAATCTTACAAATGCACTAGCAATTAGCATTTGACCCCGACAGCAAAAACTAAAGTAAAAACTCAACTCAATCCGCAGCTGCCATAATGGTGTAGTGCTGAATTACAGTCATCCATCTATGCTAATTTAAGCAACACTAATCTACCTTCCCACGATTTTTAGGCACTAGTAGCTCTTTCTCCCAATTGACAGACAGGATATGAGCAGAGAACTTAAGGCCAATTTATACTTCTGACGCATAGCCTCTGCAACCGTCAAATCTGCGTTATCAAACCCCCCGCACAGAGGCTCTGCAACCGTTGTCGTGCAAAATCCCGACTGCACGTCAGACGGTCGCAAACCCGAGCAGACCTCAAGCGGAAGTGCACAGACAAAAAGCAGCTATGATTGGTCATGGTATGCCTTTCCGGCTCTCTGTGTGTTCGTCCTTCTCGATTCGGTGCCGGGGCGCACCATTTTTAAAAAACTGAGCAGTAATAACAATGGATAACCACGACGAAAGGTTGATCGAGGAGTTTCTGAAGTAAAACCACTTGTACAATGCCTCAGACTTGTTGCTTTGTAAAATAAACACTGCCGCCGGCGCCGCCGAAGAAGTTCTCATGACCACCTGCCGAAGTTCTCCCGAGTTCTCGAATAGGCTCCCCCTAGCGCTTTGGCGGGAAACTGCTGTTCGTCCCTAGAAATTCCAGACCGATGTTGCAGACGCTTACCAGCAAAACGCGGTTGCAGAAGTATAATCTGCCCATTAGTAGATATATACGGCCCGGTTTGCCATTTCACTCGACACCGACAAATGTCACGTTTTTTGATAATTCCTCTGCTCACCTATGTTTAATCATGATTGTGACTAGTTGAAATACTTGCTCAATTTCTAGTAAACCACTGCTCATAAAACAAAAAATAAACAAAACCCCCCAAAACATCTCTCATGGCATTGCTTATCCATCAATGTCCTCTATGTTGGATTGTTAGCCACCATCTGAGCAAAAATTGGTTGTAAAGACATTGAAAAGACATTTACACCCAAACAATGTCTACATTTGGTTGAAAAGTGAAAGGTGAAAAGCCATAATTGTTAGATTCTTGAAAAACTTATTGCACTAAAGTGCACTAAACGGCTTGATTTTGAACAACTATATGTTGGTTATATCAAGAGTATGATGGACCGACCAGATGTAGCCTAACAAAAAAACAATGTCTGGTGTTTGGAGGGCAGGAAGTTAGTTATACAAGTGCCTTCAAGTTTACATCAATAAGGATTAAAGAGAGAGATTATAGAGAAAATGGTTATATATGAAAAAAAAGGTTCATATGACCAAAAACAAAAAAAGGCAAAGTATTAGCTAGCATTAGCATGAAAAGACTTTATAGCATTTGGCCTCAGAGGAGAAGAAACGCTGTTTCATTTTTTATTCTTAAACTGAAGTGCACTTTAAAGGTCCTACCCAGTTTGTTTTATCATGAACTGGTCGACCACACTCAAAACCAGGTGCATACGGTTTATTTAGATCTTAAATAACAAAACAAAAAAAGCAAGAAACTAAAAGTGACAGGATGAGAAGACAGGATGTCGCCAATACTGTGACAGGCCAACCTGTAGGAGCCAAGTCAAAGTGATGACTTTATCTTTATTTTAAAAGTCTTAAGCCCCCCTGAAAATGAGAAAGTCATTGTTGTTCGATGCTGTGGCGTACGTAGTGTTTACATTCAGACTGGTCTAACTAGGGAGTACCAATATGGAGGCTGGTGACTTCACAGCACCGTGTACTACGGTATTATCGTCAATGTTGCTATCAGCAATCCAGTGAATAAATAGATATCAGTGGTTGGCGCTAGCAAAGGTTAGCTTAGCATGTGCTGTGAAGCTAAACTCCTGAGATAAGAGCCAGTCCACAGTTTTTAGGAATCTGAACAACATGCGTTTCTAGCTCAAAATCGAAAATGTCTACAGTGATGATATGTAAAGACACAAAAAGGAGCATTTTTTTTTATATCAAACGTTTCAATCATTAGAATCTCAAAACAACTTACTTTAGAAAACAGCTTGTAATTTTTTTTTTTTTTTTCAGATATCGTCTAATGTGTCAAGTTATATTGTATCCGTATAGTTGATAAAATATCATTCAAAACTCCAGACACTGTATAATCTCTAAAGTTTATCAACACAATTTCCCCTCATTTAGGTTTGGACACAACAGAAATGTAAGAAGAGGGACTCTTCTTTATTAAGATGCTAGATTAGTGATTAAACTTTACTTAAATTCTAAAGAAAACCAAAAAAAAAGATACCATTATCTGTATATCTGGTGCAATGTAGAATTAATTTGAAGATGTTGCCTCAAATATGTTGCAGATTTTCAATTGCAGATAAACTAAAATGTTGAATTACATGACTGAGATCCCTCTTTACACTCTTTATAAACACTGACAATATATTCTTAATGTCATGAAAGGAATGATAAGCGAAAAACATCAAAGCATTCTAACAAATTTAACCCAGAGTCAATTTGTTTTCCATGAGAAGTGTGGGCTCTAATATAAGGTTTCTAAGCAGAAAGTGACCTTGGCCAGTTTTCTGCATCCAAATCCGACTCTTAATTCTAAAGCCATGGATGAAGAAACCCTTAGAAAAATAAAAACTGAGTCTAAACACTTTCTTGTCACACTGTATAAAGACCTCACAATAAAACTGCCTTTTAACTACCTTTTTGATTAGTCCACTTGGCGTGTTGCTGCTGAATCAATTTGCAGAAGCCAACTTTAGTTTAATCAGTTTCTTCCACTAAATAAAAAGAGGGTTCAAAAGGCCACAGTATTTGGAAGAGAAAATTGGAAACAGAGAGGCAGGGCATGATTGAACACTAAAGGTCATCACAGAGCGCATCGGATTTCTTATCAAACCTTTCTTCTTCCTGCCTGCTTTGGGGAAAGCCAATATCTGCTGAGTGATGTTTTTAAATGACCCAGCTCCTGGCTAACTCCCTCCCCTAACTTGGCGTGAGCATCAGAGGTAGTGTGCAAAGAATTAACAACCGGGGGAGTCATCACACAACACTAACTGCTCTGCACAGCTTCCACAGCCACGACAAAATAAAGAAAAAGAAACCCTAAATGAAAGCAGACTCACCGAGATCAGACACAGGTGTTCGTAGACGAAGAGATTAAATACAAAATTATAAAAAGCATAAAACGGGTCTCACCGTTCCGCCTCCAGACGCATCTCCTCCCGCTTTTGCCTCCTCAGCTCCCGGCGCCGCTCAAAGTCCAAATCCTCCATGATGGTGCCCTGAAGAGACATCAAACACAGATAGGTTCATTTTTCTGGGGAGGAAGGGAAAGCAATCATGTACAATAGTGATCTTAGCAAACATATGTAAAAAAGCTCTAATACAGTCTTGGGTGTTCTGCACCAACACAGCTGATTCCAATGGATGCATAAGTTCCTCAGTAGGCCAGATGCTGCAGGAGACTGATAATTACTCATTTATTATTTAAGAAATGCTGGAGAGACTCTCTTTAGAAGTGATATTGGACACCACTTCCTTATCATGAAAACTGATGATCATGATCTCATATGGAGGATTTATTACAAAAACAAAAAAAAAACAACCTTTTACTTTTTAGGTTTCTTTTACCATATGTTTTGGATCTTTATCCTGTAAAAAGGCCAAATGACAATGAGTCCAACAGATGCTTGATTATAATGTCCTTGCATATCAAAATAGTTTGAGGCTATGCAGTCAGATGAGGCTTCCAAACAAAAGGACGGCCCACAGCATCACAGATCTCAGGTTTCTTATTACAATAGAAATCATGTACTTTGAGTGCAAATCATTATTTCATGCCAAATCCAATTAAGGGTGTTTGACAGTAGTTCAATCCGAAATAGGTGAACAAAACTTAACTTTTGAGCTTGTGATGGTAGGAAAGAGGTCTTTTTACCATTCAAAGAACCAGTTACAATGAAAATTATTTTGTTTTGCTGCAGTGCGATATTAAAATTAGGAAATTTTGACCTCCTTATGGTGCATGTGTGGGAAGATAACACTTCATGTTCATTTATCCCTTTTTATTGTTCCAGTTATCTTCAATGTTGCTTTTTTTTGTCTTCAATTTTAAGAGTAGCTAAGTGAAAAAACAGCCATATGATTCTTAAAATAAATGCAAACTACAAACATCCCACATTTAAAGAATTATGGAAAAAAACACCACTACTTACATCCTAAATCAATAATTTCTATAAATGCCCCCACCCCGCTGAATACCTGTTATTAAACTATAGGCTGATTTTTTTTTTTCCCCTGCAAAATTTAAGGGAGATTAAGCTTCTGCAATAAAAGATGAAAGCGTTTTAAGCCTTTTTACACATAATAACCAGTGTTGCTTCCCCTTCACACAGACATCAGTCAAACGGCAGCTCATATAGAGCCTGCTTCTGATGTTTAAAAACTACGCTGGACTTAAACAGCATGACGCGCAACTTTAATTGCCACCTTTCTCGATGGGGTTATAATTTTGCACACACAGCTCCGATTAGTCATCAACAAGCTGAGGATTTAAAGCTTTAAAAAAAAATGTTGGAAAGCATCCAAACTAGCCTTAAAAAAAAAAAAAAGAGAGCGGTAGGCTGAAGCTAAGGCAGGATGTTAATATCATCAGCTTGGAGTAAATCTAAGGAGAAAAAAACAACTTGGTACACGACTGGCTGTGAGGCCGGAGACCACCCAGGAGCTGCTGAGGCTTCCTTCATAAATCTATGATTCGTGCAAAAAAGAAGAAAAAAAAGACTCTACTGCACACCGATTGAAACGAAGCATGTAATGTAAGCTGTGGATTCACGCATATTCCAATAAAGTAAAGCTATAAAGTGCAAACACGGCTAAGAAGAAGATTTTTTAAAAACATTTCAATGATAAAAAGAACAGCGTCATACCTTTAATTAGCCTCCAAAGTATTTTTTTCCCCCCGTTAAACCATATCGGTTACTCTTAATTGGTTTGTCCGAGCAAAGCCTCAGAGTAACAACAGCAGTGGTCTCCCAAAGCTGGCCTCATTCGACAGAAAATGCTTGCATCTCTCTCCCTTCCCTGCTAGTTGTCCCTCCCTCCTCCTTTCCCCCTTTCTGCCTTTCTGTCCCCCATCTCTGCTTCAAAACTTTTCCTGTGTTGTTTAGAGACGTGTCAGAGCTTGGCTAAACTTTGTTTTCCCTCGTAGCTTCCTGTATGCAATAAGTTATGCATCCCCCCCCTCCCCTCCAATAGACATTGCCACCCAGGTATATATTATGCAAACAAGAATGTGGGAGAGGCATTGCACAGTTTGTGCTTGCACATACATGCATATTAATGAGCAGAAACAGACGTGTTTGTAAAAACACCTGCAAACTCTCACCCTCCTCACTGCATCTTCAACCTCTCTCATATGAGCCCTTACAGTAAACAAAACACAGGCCTCTGTGTGCAATTATACTCCAAAAGTGATCAGGTTCTTAAGAGACACTCGGAGGAAGAAATCTATGTTAAGCTTTACATTTATTGTCATTTGTGCAAACGAGGGCGTTGGGAAACGGCCAGTCACACAACTGCAATTAAGACAATAACCAAAACCTGGTGAGACCTCCAAACATTGTTCTTATCACACGCTTTCCCACAAGCAGCAGCAATGAGGGGGTGTAACTTATTAGCAATGCAAGCACGCAAAGCATCCATAGCCTATTGTTACACATAATGCTTGATTTATACAGCTAAAAGGCATGCATTTTTGTTCAATGCACACAATTTCACAAAATGACTTAATGGCATGTCATCTGTCAACCCTTGGATGGAAATTAAAGATCACAGTTTGGATTACAGTTTGCGTTTCTAATGAGCAATAAACACGAGGAAAGCAATAAAGCTTTTTAAAATGCATTCTGTTTTTATTGTTAGGCTATATCCATGTCTTATGCTCAGTTATTAAAGCCAGTGATTGTGGGTTTGCGGTTATTTTCTTCCTCATCTAAAAGTGCTCCTGCTTTAGCACTTCAGTGTTTAGCCGTCTCTCTTTTCTAAACAATTAAATAAAAACATGGTTGCTATTAACTTTGTGCAATCATTCCTGTTTTATCTTCACAAGAGGGTACACAAGGCCAAGTGCTTCTGTGACTCTTATCATTTTCATTAACTTTGTTGCTTTTGTCCAAAGAAAGTAAAGCAACTTTGTGCTTTAATGTTTAGCGGTGTCTTTGCTGGACAAATCAAAGACATTGCTCTCATAAACTTCTTATATATAGTTTTTTTTTTTTTTTTTGTATAGAAGGTACACCTGGTCCTTTCTACATAAATTCCACTCTCTTCCTTTTATTTCCAAAGAAGATACTTCTGCTCATTTGAAACAGTGTTTAACTGAGTCTCTATCAGGGAAGATGAATTTTTTAGAACCATCAGCTGTTGTGACGTTATATTTTCTACATCATAGAAGGTAATGCTATTGTGTTTAGCTGTGTCCCTTTCATCTTACAAAAATGATTAATAAAACCTTTGATGGCAAATTGTGTCTTTTTTTAAATGATATCCATCCCTAACTTAATGCTTCAATGTTTAGCTGTGTCTCTTTAACAGAGGAAATAATGATAAACTGCTTTCTTGCATTCACCTTTCCAAAGCAGTTGATGGAAAGAATGTTGCCAGTCATCATTTGAGCTCTTTCTCTATAGACATGACTCTTCTCTGCCCTCTTAAACCCGCAATTAGTACAAAAACTGGCTGCTAGTACAGAGCCTGCTTCAGCTAGAGGTTTTATACTGATAACAGGGAGTTGTTTTTCTCCACTTTCACCAGAGGTGGTTAATCCAGGCCCAAAGAATTAAAAGCTTGTAACTGCATTGGTTTCCACCTTGCATTTCCAGCTCCACAACACAGACTGGAGGCTAATCCTCTGGTTAAGTAAAGAGCACCAAATTTCACCATGCTTTTACAAGACTGCACAAAAATCTCAGCTTGATTTGATCAATTGGGTTTTATTTCATTAGCTACAAAACTTGACTGCCTCTCATGTTTAAAACTGAATTTCACTCCGTGATATGATTAAATCTTTCCATGCAATTAGATTTTTACTAATATGCAGCTTTCTAAACCTTCTTGTCTTTTAAAGTCTTATATTGTTAAATCTGCACTTAAATAGTGTTATAAAATAATAGAGTTAAAATGTAATTAAAATGCAAAGCAAATGACTATTCCTTTCTCCAAGCTTAATCACCTGAGCCCTCAGAGAAAGGGCCTTTAGTGCAACCTAGAGGTGTAACTGTGGTGTGCACAGAAGGGACCACCCACACATTGCAAAAGCTAACAAAGCCAGGAGAGAGGAGAAATGTTCCATAAAGTTCAGCAAGCCAGGGTAAACATTTTGTCACATTTTTAACCTGCCTGAGCCTGTCAGCTGCAAAACATCTCCCTTCACTGTGTCCATTTATTCCTGTTTATCTCCATCCATCCACTCCCACCACTCTTTCTTAGCCTTTCCTCATCTGGGCCAATGCCTTCCATACTGGGAATAATGACACATTCACCAGTCAAATTACTACCTGTCGAGACTGCCAGACCCTGGCACACAGCTCTCTGTCTAAGTGCCAGTCTCTTGAAAGCCCTTTAAACCCAGGCTGATATGATCCTCACAGCCTCTGGGATTACGTACCGTATAATAACTCCACCCACTGACAAAACCCCTGGAGTTGAAACAATAGAACCCCGTTGACCGAACGAGGCACCAAACAAAAGGATATATTTATTTTCGGGTTCTGCTGAAATGCTTCCAGCATTGCAAACCTTTCTATCACAGGAGAGGAATTGCTATTGGCTCACAATCTTTGCACAAACAAATTAATCTTCAGGGTAGAGTCATGAAGCTATGTGAGGAATGTTATTTCAACTTTGATTATAAAAGATAGACTTAAGAGACTCCATATTTCTTATTTCATGTGCCAGTTAGAGTTCCTCTTCTTTGTGCATAAAAGCTTTGGTTAATTAAAATGGGGTTAAATTGAGACAAAGCAGATGAGCAAAAAAAACAAACAGTACTCCTATTTATGGGATTCCAAGCTATGTGATCAGTAGATAAAAAGAACAGTAACATATTTTATGACTGTATCAACAATTTAGCTCTTTGTGACATTATCTAATAGCATATATATATTAGGGGTGGAACGGTTCACAAAATCCACGGTTCGGTTCAGTTCACGGTTTCGTGGTCACGGTTTTTGTTAGCCTGACATGTTGTTAGCATAAACAAAACGTGTTGCACAAAGCTTGCACACTGTTTTTATCCACAACTTTCTTTCCGCCGTCATCGTAGGTCACTCCAAATGCAAAGCGGTCCCATACAGCAGACCTATAAAGTGCTGCTGGCATGTCTTCCAACTCCTGTTCTTTCCCACTCGCCATACCCACACAAAACTTCACAACAACTGATTTTTTTCTGCTACATCCGGCTACACTGCTTCTCTTCTTCTTCTTCTTGTTTACTACTGGTGGTTGGCTTTGGTTGCAGTACCGCCACCTTCTGCTCTGGAGTGTAATCGCTTTGCCTATGAGAAAAAGGAGCAGCGCATGAACCGAACCCAACACAATAATCGAACCAAGACAGTCGAACCGAACGGTTCGGACGGTTTTCATAAACCGTTCCATCCCTGGTTAAATACAGACGTAAA